>NC_047135.1:11012393-11285036 GCF_009829125.3 Periophthalmus magnuspinnatus | reverse complement strand
TTTTTGTCCAGTTGACATTTTTTACTTTTAGCTTTTACTATGGATTAGATCTGGACAACTGAGGGATTACACAGACATATGATTTAAATGACTGAAATGCAATGCAACCAGAGAATGTTCTGTAAATGTGAAAACAATAGTGCATATTTTATATATTTGATTTCCTCTGTGAGTGGCAATGGAACTTAACACTCTGTCCCCTGCCATGCAATGATTCTCAATTTGTATAACTGATTATTTTAATTATTCATCGATTCGTTGTTGCAAAGCTAGTCCAAACCAAAGAGAGCCCATTAATACAAGTCGGGACTAACAAGCATTTTTATTTATTTTTTTCTGATTAGCATAAAGATTTAACTCAAGAGGTTAAAGGTACAGTATGTAACTTTCTGGAGGTTGCATGTCACCTTCATAATTCCATGGTAATAGAACATTAAAATCATACTTGGGAACAATCTCCATAGAGATAGATAAGTTTTATGCCTTATTGTGGAAATACATTTCCATGGAAACAAGAAGCAGGAGGCCCTTCTCCAGGCTAAGTAGTTGTCAGGTTTCTCAGTGCAATAAACATGTTTTCATTTTAGTCTTTTGGCTAAAAAGCTACAAACTATAAAAGAAAATGCATGACATTTACCAACAGCCATCCAAACAGAGAAGCGGATCCACGTATCTCCGCTGAGTTGAACCATGAGATAAATGTTAACAAAGATGCTGACGATGGGCAGGAAGGGCAGCAGAGGAACCTATAAGTAATATATTTTAGTATATTAATATATTTATTTTTAACTTGTGTCTTTTAGCTCATAGTTAAGCACTTAAATCCAGTCTTTGTACCATGAATGAGACTTTCTTAGTGGTTTGAGGCTGTCTGCAGATCATAAGCACACAGAGACTGAAGAGCAGCAGACAGAGGCTGAGCAGGACCAGGACCCAAACCTCCAGAGACACGATGGCTCTGACGTGACACGTGGTCAGGTAGCTCATCACACACACCAACAATACTGAGTGGAGAGAAAGGGGGATTGGAACATTGTCCATAGAGATAGATACATTTTACACAGCCGTACTGTGTAATATTATAGTGTCAGGTTTGTGGCGATGCAAGCCAGCTCACAGTAAATGAAAAAGTTCCAGGAGCAAAATCTGCACTGCATCCTTTTACCAATGAAATGAAAAACATCAGCATCAGTTGCCTCAGGTTTTGCTAGAATTGTAATGAATATTAAATTGTATAATTATATTTTCATCTATGTATCTAGACCAGTGTAGCTCACTTTTTTGGACCAAGAACCACTTAATCGTTAAAAACAAAATGCCCACATCTCCAGTACAAACAAAAATTAAGATCAAGATTAGGCTAATTCATGTGTGATTATGAATTTATTATTCTTAGATTAAACTGTCAAAAAAAGTGGTTGTATTTTGACTATTAAAATGATTACAAATCAACCTCACAGATCCAACCTGCTTATTACAAATTATTATCAAACCTGTTTATAATAGCATGACGCTCTTGCTGTGTTCTTACCCAGAAGTCCCACAGACATGTTGACCACAAAGGAGGACTGCTCTGAGGGGGAAGAAGGGGGCTGGAGCACGGCCTGTAGATTAGACCCCGTCCCCTTTATCATGTTCAGGTGGGACTCTGACTCTGTGAGGTCCGACTCAGACAGGAAGTCCTTCTCCCCTACACCGGACTGCCGCTCTAAGACTCCGTCTGGCTGGTACCTGACGGGCAAAGGAAAAAGGTCATGAACTCTAAAAAATGTGTATGTTGTGTACATATTGGTACATAGGTCAGTGGCTCACAAACTATTCACACCAAGTATCACCTAGAAAACATGGTGCTTTCCTAGTACCACCAGATCTAAACCTGGTATAAAACAGGACTAATCCAAGCCTAAATTGGTGCCAAATTAGGTGCAAAATTTCACTACATCATTGCTACAGAAGGAGCTTGCATATCAACAGTGATACACACACCACAGTTCGAGAAAGCTATAGGTGTAATTGATATGATATCCCTATGTGAGAGGGATCAATCTTAAAGTGAAATTTAAATAGTGAACCACTGAATAACAGGTGGATGTTTTGTTTGGGTTTTTTTTTTCTTTTTGGACAAATGTATTAGATGAATAGTGTTTCTTCATGCAAAATGGAAGGAAATAAATCTCTTGGTTTTACATCAAGTCACATAATTTCAATAAAAAAGGTAGCCTAACAGATAAACTATTAACCCCTGAAATATTTTTTTTATCGTGCTGCTATTTGATTATAATCTTTGATACCCATGGATCATTAAGTCATAATTTGGATATTTTAAATTGCAATATTGATCTAAAGCGACTTAATAAAAGATTACTGACTTCCTTAATTTATGCAGGCTTGATATTGACATGAAGATCATCAGTCTTATTATGCTTGAGATTGGCTTATATTTTGTATGCATTCTGACTATGAATAATATTCAAACACCTAGCATATGTTAACTTCTATATTGGGCCAAACCTGTATATTTTGGAAACAGGAAGTACTCTCCCTCCAAAACATGTTTACTATTCCCATCTGCCTTAAATAGATCTTAGAGCCATTAGCCGCTCTGTGCAAAGGTCCGGAGTTTAGGCCTGCGTAAACCTAAGCAAAGACCTTTCAGTTACTTAGATTTAGAGAAGCACAAAAGACACATTCAACACAATTGCATCAGTGACATAACACAGCACAGGGGAGGCAAGGAGGAGCTTTCAAATACAGCAAGTGCTCAGACACTCTTCCTAAGGCAACAGTTGGACTGGTCTGTGATCTCTTATGTCTGAGTTATAGGTTCAATATCTAATATTTCTGATGGAGGGTCTGCCACCTGCTTGTCCCCACGGAGAAGTTATTCCTATTCCTGGAATGTTCCACTGTGTGGCATTAAAGTTTCCCCTACAGAGACGAGCAGGCAACACAAATTGACTTTTTAAATTGACTTTAATGCTAATGTCCCAACGTGTTTTTACAATGCAATTAAACTAAAATTAAACTAAAACTACCATAAAATATTAAATACATGCTGTTGCCAATTCAAGGGTAAATCAAGCCAGTGTATTTTTTGTTTTGCTTATCAGCCCAGATAAGAAGATAAAGCGTGGATGAAATTACTGCACAATATCCATGGGTTTCCATGGGTTTCCCAACTATAAAACTTTAGGAATGTTGCCATAGCAATTGGCAATTTAAAACAAAATATTAAATCATTTGTTTTATGAAAAGTCACCTATAACAGAAAGAAACCCATAAATATGTAGATAGAGTCTGTTTTAATTAAACACAAAAAATCCAATGTACTTTTCAAATGGTAAAATACTGTGTATTAATCCAGTTTTAAAGTGTACTGACCTGAGGATGAGGACACAGACGGCCACCAGTGAGTAGGCAAGCAAGGTCCCAATGGACATCATATCAACCAGGGCTTTGAGGTCAAACAGGAATGCCATGATCGCTATGGCAACCAAACAGAATACAGTCAGTACAGTGTAAATGCAAAATCAGGGTCCCCACATGTTTCTGAATGTCCATATGCACAATAAGTTGCGTCCAATATAGAAAATCTACCTGATATTTGGCACCAATTGCTCAGTTTCAGATGACATCACAACATTCTATAGGCCAATAATAGTATAGTATACATGTGTGATTTAGAGTGTTCTGGGTTTCAGTCAGTAATAGAAATGATCAGGTTCAACATTTCAACATTCTGAGCATTAAACACACCCCAGGCACAGCAACAACATTTCCATGGAGACATACAGGTAGTCAACCATCCACAAGAAAAGTTACATAGTGTGCCTTTAAATTAACTAGAGCTTTGTTTGAGTTTGTGGGCCTTCCTATTTTAAAATGTTATTGGCACTTGTACTTGTTTGAGACCAGGCCAGTAAAAACAGTGATGGCACTAAAACAACTTAACAGGTATTTTAATTCTGCTAGTACAAGTATGGCACAAGCATGGTTGTTAAAAATACTTTGTTGACCTTTTCAAACTGGGAGTGAGCAAATACCTACTCACTTTAACATTGTGAAATATTGTGTGAGGACCTTGGTATTTGGTCAACAAACACATAAATGTACATGTTGAAAGCGCGTTCATGCAGCGCGTTCATGCAGCGCGTTCATGCAGCGCGTTCATGCAGCGCGTTCATGCAGCGCGTTCATGCAGCGCGTTCATGCAGACAACAGCGAACAGCTAAATAAATATTTTTGATTGGCCACATTGTCCTCTTTCGCTTTATCAATGCAATGAAGATAAATAGCTGTGATGGCACATGTCAAATGACTCAAAGGTGTCAATAAGTACCTTGAGTTGACTGAAGACATCTTTTCAGATACAACATAATGGCAAGGTGGCTTAGCCAAAACACACACAATCTTAAGATCTATATGTGGGTCCCACATATGCAGTGCTTTTGACAGGTTGCCCCTGTGTTATTGTTGGATTAGATGCAAATGACAAATTTCCATACCATATAATGAGGTTAATACAAGTCCCTGTCACTTAGTGCAAAATAGCATTTACCTCTGAACTTTAAAAGATTTGTCTTAATTGGCACATGTTAAGAAAAGATAGAGAAAAAACGTTTAACCGACGAACAGCACCAAAGCAGCTGTTAATTTCAGCTTTTCTTCTAACTTTAACCTACAGTATGTAACTTTTTGGCCTAAAAATGGACCATCATGGACCATTATATTTTATTACACTGAAAACATGGAAAAACATGCATCCCTACAATGAGTGGGTTTGGAGGGGCTCTTCTTGCTTGTTTCCATCGAAATGTTGTTCCTTTGGTTATAATATTCCACATTATGGCACTATAATATTCCACAGTATAGTACAAACATATCTGTCTCAATGGAGAATCTTCTGAAGTAACTTTCTATTTCCATGGAATCATGCACTTGACTTTCCACCCCAGAAAGTTTCATACTGTCACTTAAAGTCTGAAATTAAGGGGCTGAATCACATTACACAAACACAATATCCATCAATAAAACAACATGCACTTTGGCACCAATTTCTGCATGCAGCCACCACCAAAACAACTGATTACAATCACCAACAAGTTCACAGTTCACCCCAATAGAAGGATAATGGGTGAACAGATGTGCCCATCTCATGGTGAGCTTACCGGCTGTGGTACCAGCCATCATGGTGGCAGCTACGGGCGACTGGCGCTTACTGACTTTGGACATAAATTTGAAAAGAATACCGTCCCGTGCCATGGCAAAGAGAATACGGGGCAGAGGGAACATGGACCCCAGCAAGCTAGAGGAGAGAGTTTCAGGTTAAACATGTACAGACATAAGGGTTAAATACAGTGGTCCTGGTTCAGATAAGCAGATTTAACAACTCAGAGTTTACATGTTAAGTCAGGTTTGAGTTCTAAAAGGAGTTCTCCTTTAAAAGTGTGAATTTATGTTGGAAATATACATTAATTGATTGCCGAAGTATAAATGATTGCTTGACTTTGAGAACGCATTTAGCCTTACTGATAAACTAACTGTAATTTGTTGCACACTTTTTGATGTAATTTTAACTGTGAGGCAATTTGCGGCCAGCACTAGATAAATAAAGTTTGCTTACTTACTTAACATAACATATGAATACCTTTATTTCTAAGTGTAATAAAATGTTTTCAAAAATAAGGCTAAAGTTAGGTGAAAATTGTGAGATTTGGTAGGATAACACAAGTTTGTTGGAAACACAAAGTATAGAGAGTTACTTGCAGTTGATGTAATATTCCATAAAATTCCTACAAGCTTAGAATATTTACTATTGTAGAAAACAAATCTGTCATTGCACTTCTTTGTTCAAGTATTGACTCGTGCAGTATAACCAGGATTGGTATTTCATTGATAACTTTGAAATGTGTGAATGAACCAATCAGAGAGCTCATTGACCTTGCAGCTGTTGACATTTTGTACTTGGAGTTGAGTTTGAACCTGCTTTTTAAACCAGGGCCACAAAAAAACTAAAACAAAACATGAACGGAATCCACAAATGAACCTTGAAATAGAAGATTCAATGAGCTAAAGATTCATTGTCACACAGATGTCACAGAGATTTAGCAGAAATTAGCCCTGTACTCTCACCTGCTACCACACCGGAGCTCATAGTGGCGATAAGAGGAGTCTTGGTTTTGAGATTGATTCGGGCTAAGGCTTTGAAAAGCACCCCGTCCTGGGCCATGGCATAGATTACACGAGGCATAGGGAACATGGAGCCCAGCAGACTGCAGCAACACAACATGCACAGGCCAAAACACATTAGTCCCAATTACACACAAGCAATACAATATAACTAGCAATGTGTTTCTTCCTTGATTATGATGGGGCTATAGATTAGTTAAAGGTACGGTATGTAACTTTTTTGAGAGGTGTGTTCGTCACCTGTTTGTGATGGAGATGGTATAGCTTTGCATGAAATGTTCCACAGTATGGCATTACTAAACTTAACTATGTTGTACATCAATTATATGTGTATGTGTATTGCTAAAGAAATATTTTGAAAGAAAAAAATAAATAAATCTCTCTCTCTCACTATATATATATATATATATATATATATATATATATATATATATATATATATATATATATATATATATATATATATATATATATATATATATATATATATATGGATCTGCAACTTGGTGGAGTTAGATAAGTTTAAGTTTAAGTTTAATGTTTTAATACGGTGGAACTTTCTAGGCAACACAATAAACATCTCTATGGAGACAAGCAGGTGGCGGACCTTCCACCATAAAAGTTATATGTGTACCTTTAAGTAAGTTTTGGTTTGCTTGCTAACATAACTGTATTTCATGAAGATATTTTGTATGTTTATAATGATCTTTTTTTTTTCAGACATCTCCTTTATCTATACTCACAGCCTTCATCTGTAAATAGGGACCAGTTCGGTATCGTAAAATGTAAGGCAAAATGTATCAGAAATAATTATATTACAATATTGCAAAATGGACTATCACAATAAAAAATAAAGGACTTATTTGACAGAAATTGAAAATAATTATTAAAAAGTCAAATTTTAAACATAATTTGTTTGCCTTGTTTTAGTCTTGGTTTACTTGAGTCAGTATTAAGTTTGTATTCTGACACAGTAAATTAAAAACATTTCTGTTCTAATTTAACTGTGTGCCTTCAAATACCAAAATAATATCATTCCTGTAATACAAAACATAGTTACTGAATATTGCCTATTTTTCTCTTATAGTGCAGACCAAGGAAAATGTCTGAAGTTTTAGCTGTGAGCTGTTAGTTTAGGCATTTCTGAATAGTAGAATAGAGTTATTGTTGAGAAAGGAGGGTGTGGACGCTCACTGGGGGAATATTTTACAGTCATAGGTTACTGCTGCTCGGTTCAAAATAAACAAGAGGACTGTGTCATTGCATAAGAGTTTGAAACCTGCCAAAGGGTGGGACCTGGAGCCACATTCTCAGCAGCTGGGGTAAATAAATCAGGAGTACTGTATCAGGAACTAATTCCACAATGATTGGCACTTCCTGTTTAGAGTCTCTGATAGATTAGGTTTAGACTTAATTTACTCCTAATGTGTAATTAGGCAATTTTTACTTAAAAATGTAACTGTAACTTTTCTGGTGGAAAGTAATTCCACCTGCTTGTCTCCATGGAGATGTTATTGTGTCACTTAGAATGTTCCACAGTATGGCATTAAACTTATTTATTCAAGGCTAAGATGCAGGTCAGATCAGATACAGTAAGAATGTATGAGTCATTTTTGAGCAATAAAAACATGTGTCATTAAATGACAGCTAGACAGATGTGTTTAATGCCTTACTGTGGAGAATTTCAGGCAAAGCAATGGTATTTCCATGGACACAAGCACGTAGTGGATCTTTCACCAGAAAAGACAGTACACTTTTAAAATTGTGTTTTGCTTTGTTGTTTGGTCCTGTATAGAACTGCCACAATAGCACATTTTGAAGTGGGATATATTGTTGAAATAAATATAGATGATAAGCAATAATATTGAAACCAAATTATAAAGCAGAATTATCCCCCAAAAAGAATTCTAAATGTACAAAATAAAAATAAAAAATCAGTAACTGCAATAAATAGATAACAGAATGCAACACTTAAGTAGTGAGTTTGTGTCTATAATGCATCATACAAGTTCATAATTCAACCTTCTACAGCTCACATCTCATCATAGTACAGAAAAGTAACAAAATACTCCCCACTACTTCAAAGAAAAAGTACCCACAATAAATACTAACCCCCAAAGTATTGTTCCATCTGTCATGTATTGAACGATAAGTCGATATAGTGTTTATCGTGACAGGTCTGGTCATATAGGTTTTGCATTGGTCAAACAAGTTGAACAAGAGCTAGTATAAAAAAAATTCATGGAAGAAACACATTTGATCCTGTTTTGATTGAAAATACACCCCAAAACTGACATGCAAAAATAGAAACGGTATTACAGCATAGAGAGTTAAGATAAGCATCAACAGTTACACAGTGAGCAAAATGAATCAATCCAACTGAGAAACACAAACACCTTCAGAACTGACATTAACATCACTGTAGCCATCATCTAAATGCAACATGTTCTTGAAGTCACATGTTGTTATATATAAATAAGAATTTTAGACACAGTAGTACTCATGGCAACTGAGAATCTTTACTAATTTGTGTAGATAAAAAAATAAAAATAAAATAAAGCAGTCAGGCCACACATAAGTCAGGTCGAAATTTAAAGATGGTAACACTTTAGTTGGAGGACCACATGTTGGATCTGGAATGGATAACTGGTATTAAAAAGAATAGTTAGTAATATAATATGAATATAATTAAAAGTATAGTATTTATGAAGTAAAAGTTCCTGTATGTTTCCTGTATGTTATCTTTTTTCCATGTTTTAACTTTTTTACTGTTCATTTGCATCAAAATGAATGCACCAAATGAATTACATTGTGCAAATAGTGCTTTAAAAATACAAAACAATGCCTGAAAAACCACACAAATAAATAATTTCTAATGCCAGATCTGAAGGGTGTTTTGTTTTCAATTTCTGATAAGATCCCAATAATCACCACTGTATTTTTTACACTTGATTTCCAAATACCAGCACCAGAGAAGTTTAAACTTTTTCTTACCTTGTGGACAGAGCACAGAGGGAGCCCACGGCCACCACGTATTTGGCTGGAGACCATCCCACATACTCAAAGGCCATGGGGAGGGGGCTCTTTTCGTCCAACAGGAAATACGGCATCATCAAAGTGAGCGCCGCGGAAACGCCAAAATAAGCCAAAAAGCACACGGTCAGAGACACCACGATACCAATCGGGATGGCCCTCTGAGGGTTCTTCACCTCCTCACCTAAGGATAAAGAAGTCAAGATTAAGAGGGTTTGTCACCTGCTTGTCTCCATGGAGATATTATTGATTTGTCTGGAATGTTCCAAAAATAGATAGATAAATATCTATCTATCTTTCTAAGGAAGCACCAAAAGAATGCACCACTGGGTTACATGTCAGGTATACTTTATTTTTGATGGTGTCTTTGAACAATAAAAACACCTGTACTGAAATAAAAAACTAACATCGACATAGTGACAAGCAGGTAGAAGATTTTCCACCAGAATGTTACATATTGCACGTTTAAGTGATGTTACAATTTTAGAAGTAAAAGTAAGTAATTGCAATTCAATCTATCCTCCATAACCATAAACCTACATGTAAAGTGCAGTTTATGTCGCATTATATTTACTTTTAATTCAGAAAATTTGATTTTGTAAAACTGGTCAATTACGAATGGAATAAGACAATGTGAATGAAAGTGACTTAAAGTTTGCACAGTTGTATGGTCACACTATGTACGGCATCCGCGAGTTACTGTGAAAACCACTATATAAATCCAATGTATTATTATTATTATTATTATTATTATTATTATTATAGTGTTAAATTAGTCCAAGTATTAAATATGTGCAGTTATAATATGTACCTGTTGTAGCGATACAGTCAAACCCCACAAAGGCGTAGAAACAGGTAGCAGCTCCGGCCAAAGTCCCACTGAATCCATATGGCATGAATCCTCCGACCCCATAGTCACTGCTCACGTTCACCGCTGGGGTTAAGTTTCTTTGAGAGAAACATGGCATATTATTCATACATGTACTCCCTGATTCTGAAACAATAAGTTTAATGTAGGGCTGGGATAATGCGAAATATTTCACAATTTTGTTAGAGTCTGGCTAAAAATGTAGGGTTAAGAATGAGATTCCAAATTAAACTATCTTGAAACTTTTCCTGTGAGTCTACCTGTTATTGCCGCATCTAGAGTGATCCACAGTATGACATTAAATGTACCGGTATTTATCTCCATGGAGACAAGCAAGTGGCAGGTCAAATCTGTGGAAAATGACCCTATTCACAGCAAGGACATATGTATTTTAGACACATAAGCAGCTGGAATGAACTAAATGCTAGTTAGATACATTTCATGTCATACTGTGGAACATTCAGGCAAAGCAATAACTCCATGGACACAAGTATTTGACAGTCCCTACACTGGAAAAGTTACACAGTGCACTTTTATTTGCTGGTCAATCATTCATGTATGATAAAGGCTGGAACAGAAAAACAGAAAACCATTGAATCACTATATAGACTAACATTTCTAGGAGACTGGCACAAGATCAGGTCTTAATACAACTTTATATTGCTCTTTCGCCGACCCCTCTGTTGAGGCAAAAAAAAAAAAAAATTTAAATTACCTTTTTGTCATGGTCATATTGATGAGTGATTCTTCTGAAATTTTCCAGTTTTCCCCATCTCCTTTGATGAACCCAGAGATGATCACAAACAACAGAACTAGAACATTTATCAGGGTAAAGACCTTGTTGACCCAGGCAGACTCTTTCACACCAAATGACAGCAGCCCTAGAAGAAAAAATACATTGAAAAAATCATTGTAACTCTAAAGTACGAAACGATCTTCTTCATTTTTCGCTTGAACACTTCAAAGCCCTAACCTAATCATTTAATTTTGAGAATTAGAAACAACATGACCAGGAAAGCTATAAAAACAGTGTAATGACTCTGAGTCAGGAAACCAGCTGGATAAACGGTTTAAAACTGTTTACTTCCTATTTGGTACAATTCTATGTTTGGCTATATATATTATTTTTTATTTATTTATTTATATTTTTTTTACCATTCTGAAACTCATAAATACCAGGAGTAGACCAAAACCTAACCAGGACTTAAACAGGACCAAACCCAAAAGGAAAGGTAGGTTTTTAGATCCCTGCCACGCACAATGCATGCTGCCATTGTGTCATTGGACAAGACACTTCACTCACCTTGCCTTGTTTACTTTGTTAATATCATTTTAGGCCAAGGAGTGAGTAAGTAATGTAGCAGATTGTTAAGTGGCTTAGAAACAATATAAAAGTCAAATAAATGATATATTGGTATAACTTGAAACAGTAATATTTGTATATAAATCTTCATTCTGAGTAGATTTGGGGAAAAAAACCAGGGGGTGCCATGAAATTGCTTGTGCTCTGACTTGACCCGCGTAACTTGGCACCAGGACAAAATCAACAGTTTGGGAATTTACTTCTGCCAAAAGTTGGAAGATCAAATTACCATGAAAACATTTAAAATACTAAATACTACTGCTACTAGTGTGTAGTAAAGGTACCGTATTTTCCGCACTATAAGGCGCATCGGAATATAAGGCGCACCTTCAATGAATGGCCTATTTTAAAACAAATTTCATATATAGGGCGCACCGCATTATAAGGCGCATAGAATAGAAACTACTGTAGTATCTGGGGTTGTGTTACGCATCGACGAGATGGAGCTACGCTAAAGGGAACTGAGACTGATATATCAGCCCAGGCATCCGCAATCCATTGGCAGATTGTGGCGCTGTCTCCCCGTCTCCCCGTTATCCCTATATCGTCGGATCCTATCGTCGCCGTTAGACTCGCGGTTGCGGACTTTCCAGCAGCGTAACTCCGCGCCCAGTCGTGCTCTCATGTAAATTTAAACGGCGTCTCAAAGCGGAGACACGGGGCTATCTAAATATTTTACCGTCATTACGGTAATCTGCCTCTGTTGTCCTGAAGGTGACGAATGAGAGCGCGGGGTTTTTCCCAGTCATTTATTCGATGCGTAAAAGAAAAAAATACGGATGGATGTGTAAAATAGAAGTAGTTGTGTGGAAAAAATGCAGTAAATTCTGATACTTCGTTTAACATGATTTTTATGGCTAAAAAAGAATAAAAGTCTAGGTCTAGGTGAGCTATACTGGCCCATAGTGTGCTCAGTCCTTAATCCCTTATTACCGCTATTACTTCGGAGACGCCTCCTGACTACGGGTGTCATAATTGACCAATATTGATCCATATATAAAGCGCATCGGATTATAAGGCGCACTGTGCGTTTTTGAGAAAATTAAAGGCTTTTAGGTGCGCCTTATAGTGCGGAAAATATGGTACGCTACTTACAATAGCAACCTCTACATCTACTACTACTGCAACTACAACTATCACTAGTGCTATTTTCCCAATAAAGATCTTTATGACCAACTAATTAATGTTTTATTTATTTATTTATTTATTTATAATGCTACTGTGTATTACTGCAGGTACCCATGAATTGATACTAAAAGTGTTTGAGCTAGTACTGATACTGAAATATGTTGTCCAGCGGTCTGATCCATAGCAAAAGACAAAGTTTAAATCTGTCAGATGGACAAATCATTGTAGAAGTGAGGACGTTTTGCTGTTCATCCAAGCTGCTTCTTCAGTTCTGGTCAGATCGCTGGTAAACTGGACAATGTGAAACTTTCCTGAAGAGTTCATTCATCGTTTTGATATTGATTATTATTTTGGGCTGAACATTGCATAATGCCTATATTGTACACAACTCATTATACTATCCATGGATGTCAGAATGATGAGAAATAAAGACATGTTGCCATAGTCATAAAAAAATTAAAACAAAATATTATACATTTAGAATGGGGAAAGTCATCATAATGTAACAGGAAGCTGTTTCTCAATCCTCTGCATTCTTTTTCATCCCTTTTTCTTATGTGTATGTAGCCATGTTTGTTTTGACACAAATGGACCATGCAACTTCCTGATTGGTTAATCCTCCTGTCATTCACGCCCAATAGAAATCACAAGGATATGTCAAATTTGTCAAAGCATGTGGTTCTGGCTGGCCAGGTAATTGAAAGTTGTAAGATTGTTAACAGCATATAAGTACCTCATAAAATTGTTTAAAAATGTAAAAATTAAAACCATATTGTTTCAAAAATGAACCAAAAATATTAACTTTCTTTGCTTGGCTCAATGTGGAGTCTTTGTGTAACTCGGTTCAAAACTTCCTGACTGCATTTGATTAAACTGCTCCAGCTGTGTTCACTTACAGACTCATTTACAAACTGCACAAATTTGTTCCAAATAAAAACCTCGATCAGTTTTATCCAAAATCTCACCAGAGAGGAGCAGGATGAGGCATACAGCAAAGAAGTCAGGGTAAGGGGCCAGACCGGGATAGTTCATGCTGAAATAGGTTTTACAGAAGCTCTCGATGTGTCCTCCAATCATCTCATCAAAGGTTCCACTCCAGGCACGGGCCACTGATGACGTGCCTGCCCGAACAACAGGGTATTTAAGGTCAGGGGAAAATTATGCAGTGGAATAAATGATGCACTATATCAAGAAAATGAGAAATGGAAGTTTTTCAGGTCATAGTTTGTAGGGCTGCGTCCATCTAGATTTTTTAGTTCTGATACCAATTTTGATACTATAACCTAAGTATCTGCTGATACACGATATCAACTAATACCAGTGCAGAGACTGAAAACAATGGTCAGTCAACATTAAACAAAAATAAGACAAAATGGATCTGAATGTGCAATGTAGCTACAGAACAATCAAACATTGTGACCAGTAAAAAGTCTTATTACATCAATTTATGTGTCCAACCAGGAAATCAGCTTCCAAATCCTCCAATATAGTTTGTCTTGGGCTGGCTCTGTCCTGGTTTGAGTCCAGTTTCATTCTTGTGTAGACTTTTGGTCCTGCTTTAAACCTGGTCATGCTCTAGTCCAGGTTCAGTTCTGAGTTTAGTACCAATTTATTCCCAGTTTGAATATCTTAGAATATTCCATAGTATGGAGTTAAACTTATCTATCTTACATTTTTTCCATTACACGTTTATTGTATTGCTAAAAAAATACCCTGAAACACATGCATTCTTACTGTCAGTGGTGTCGCCTTTCTACATATCTGATCTGTAACTTGGCCTGATGGCATTATCTGTTTAAAAGAATATTGTGGAACATTCTAGGCAAAGCAAGATAATCCCCATGGAGACAAGAATGTCGCATACTCTCAACCAGTAAAGATGCATACTGCAGTGTTTAAATGTAGTGCTTAAATTCTTGTTGAAAAAACTTGTTTAATAGTGACTTACCAATGACATATGACAGAATGAGGTTCCACCCGGTGATGAAGGCCCAGATCTCTCCCACAGTCACGTAACTGTATAGATATGCCGATCCTGTTTTAGGCACTCGAGCCCCAAACTCAGCATAGCACAGTCCAGCCATAACAGAAGCCAGAGCTGCTATCAGAAAAGATATAACAATACTGGGCCCCGAGTCACCTTTAGCCACCTCTCCAGCCAAAACGTAGACTCCTGCCCCCAAAGTACTGCCCACCCCCAGCGCGATGAGGTCCACTGTGCCCAGGCAACGGCACAGATTAGACTCCTCCAGAGAGCTCATGTCCACCACCTTCCTCCGCACCAGGGACCGGCCAAACGTCAGGCATTTGTCCAACATCTTTGCACCTGCAGAAAGGAGACAACAATTAGGCCAAGGAAGTTCATATTGCAACTAAAGGGCTCGTTTTTTTTCAGAAGCTCCACAGCTGTCTGTAGATATTTTCAGTCCCAGTACCATTTGTGGTTCTCAAGGTACACTTTATTAATCCCTCATGAGTGAAATCCATTCTCTGCATTTGACCCATCCTTTAATCAGTGCCACAGAGGTAACCTGTCAGGAGCAGTGGGCGCTGCAGTACAGCACTCTGGAAACCCATCTCCAGATCTTGAGCTAGGCTTGGGTTGATCGGGGAAACCAGAGTGCCCAAAGGAAACCCACCCAGACACGAAGAGAAACATAAAAACTCCACAAGGCCAGGTCAAACCCGCAAACTTCTTTTGCTGTGAAGTATGCATGTATTTCGCCAAGGTGCCAGGTTTCTGACAGAAAATATTTTGGTGTCCAAACTTGACACTTCTGGTTGTATAGCCCACTCTAAATCATCTTAACTTCTATCTGATTCCTTTTTTGAACTGGTAAGTGGTGGTCAGAGGGTCTTATGCCACAGATTGGCAACCTCTCTGCTGACAGCCCGAGGGCAGCTGTTACTACAGAAGTAGCATTCCACTAAGTTATTGAGTGAATTCATAATGAATAAAGAGCACTTTGAGAGACTTTGACAAGCCTGTAATGCATAAAACATTACATTATCATAACTACATTCTACTACATTAAAAGATGTGCCATTAATTACTGAACAAACACAAGAAAATTTAATTACTTTATCACCTATTTTTAGCGTTGCTACTGCATATGACACAAGTGACATTTTATATATATTTAACCCTAGCTACTGCATTTTGTCAAAGAAAACAATCCTTTGATACTGAAGTCATAGTGACAGCTGCCACTGCATTTCTGTTCAGGCTCAGTATCAGTGGTGGAACATAACAAAGTAAAAGTAGAAAGGTACTGTAATTAAGTAAAAAATGTTAGGTATTTGTACTTACCTTAGAATTTTTAAGTGAATACTTTTTACTTTTACTTCACTACATTTTAGAGCAGGTATCTGTACTTTCTACTCCACTATATTTTTGAACAGGACTGAAAAGTAAATGTTTTTATTATTTTTTGAGAAATGCAGAAAAGGCTGAGGATTTATTTTTATCACGCTCAGAATTTGAGCAAACACAAATTTACAAATCAAAACAGCTAAGAAAAAAATATTAATTCAATTGTTGAACAAAATTGACCAAAAATCTTTAATCATCACAATTGAAGCTATTAGATCTGAACATCTGCATGAAATACTTTTACTGTTTACTCTTTAAGTGCGTTTTAAAACTGGTAAAACTTAAGTAGGTTTTATTTTTTGCTCCTTTATCAGTACTTTTACACCTTGTCAATGTTTGAACAAGACCCAACACGTTAAAAATATTCACTATCCAGTCGAAGGATCGAAATGGTGAAAAGCCTGCTTAAATTATGTAACACAGAGATCAGAGCCCCCTAAGCAAACTCATATTACTCAAGGAGAAGTAAAAAGTTACGTAAAAGACTGGGAAACAATTTGTATATATTTAAACATGCAGTCGGTAACTTTTTTGGTGGCGGGTCAGCTGCCTGCTTTTCACCATGTTATTTTTTTGCCTGGCATGTTTCACAATATGGCATTACACTTACAAACCAGATCTGTGAAGAGGTGATCCCGCTCCCAGAAAGAATACATCTTTTCAAGATATTTTGCAGCAATAAAAATATCTTACTGATTACATGCAAGATTGATAACTTTAATACGATACTGTGGAACTTTCCAGGCAAAACAATAACATCTCCATGAAGACAGGCAGGTGGTCGACTGCACACCAGAAATGTTAGTGCACCTTTGATGTTTGGAAAAAGGGGAAAAACTGTAAACAAGTAAAATCATTTACCAATGTAAATAATAAAATAATGTGAAAACTCAAAAGTTAATGATTTGCATTCAAGCTAACATTGTAAGACATCAGATGCCCTTCCTAGTATAACCTTTGCATGAATTTCAACCTGGTACAGGCATAAGAAATATCTGGATTGTGACGCCACACAGTGCATTTCAGAATACACCAAAAATAAAATAAATACATTAATGATAAATATGCTGAGGTAAATGAAAATGTTAATCTTTTAATTTTTTTAATGTTTTGAATCTAAAACTGGATTGAACATGAGTATAAGAGTTCAAGATATTAGTTACATAACCTCTAATGCATGCTGAACAACAATAATTTATTCAACTGAGTACATGTACTGGATTATAACCCACCTCGGAGAAAGATGTTAACCCTACAAATAGTGACGTGTAATCTAGGAAAGCAGCCAAGAACCAAGAGCCAGAGTGTGGCAATGTGCAGACTGTGCTTCCCATTAAAGTCCATTGTTTGGGGTTAGAGTCCAGATCTGGGCTCTCAAAAGGGTGCATTCATAAGTCCAGCGCTATAGTACAAAAAGGGGTTTCATTGTTTTGGGCTAAAAGAGACGACTATATGCAAAGGACCCCTATGGATAACATTAGCACATAACAATGAATAGGCAAGACTGTGTAGTGTACTTCAGTGGAGATTTTGTTAGCAAACATTTTGACAGTAAATTGCACTGACTGCCATCTACTTTGCATTGACAGGTATTAGTTATGGAGTTTTCAGACCAAAGGAATGTATTAGTACAAGTGACAGCTCATTTGCATAACAATATAATATGTGTTATTATGTAATTTGAACAATGTACACTGTAAAACTAAACATTACATAGATTTTTACATGGAATGAACTAGTAGAAATAAGATGTATTCAAATGAACATTGTTCAATTGAGTAATATGGTGTTTTTTCAACAAAGAGTAACATTACAAGCCTTAACTAAGTAAGATTACTCATAATTCTCCTGTAGGCATCCCCAAGGATGAAACGACTAAACCTGGACTAAACCTGGACTAAACCTGGACTAAACCTGGACTAGACCTGGACTAGACCTGGTTCACAATCAGGAGTATAATCTGGACCCTCTAATTGGAGAGTTAAACTAACTAAAGAGGTCAGAGGTCAGCAGTCTGTAAAGACATGGTTGTAGTTAAGCAATTTGCTGTTTATTATAATTTTATGAAACATGATATATCTTAACAGAATTGCCCAGTGCTCCTTACAGGTTGCCCCAGCAGCACTGAAGGATGGGTCAAATGCAGAAGACAAATTTGGGACAATAAAGTGTACTGTAACCTTACAAATCAATAAACTTGCATTTTAAAATAATGATCAAGCCAAAAGTATTAAACTGTAATGCAGTCTACACCATGAGATGAATACATTTAGTATTTTATTTCACAATCTTAAAAATTTGATCTTATTGTATCTATATTGCTTGCACAGAAACATTACAAGCATTGCATGTGTGATTAGATTTGCACTTTATGTTTTAATGATAGTCTTTTGTTGAAACACATTCAAGAGAATTGACAAAAAGACTGAAATATGAACTGACAAACTAATACGAGGATCATACTTTAGAACATGTCTAAATACTCTGTACAATAAGAGAATAAGGATATTTTATTTTAAATTATGGTACTTCAAAAATGTCAGCGATTTGCTAATTGCAACCATTCAAATTGCGATTTCGATTCAATTAATGTTGCAGTTATAAAATGTGTGCAGAAGCTGTAGTAGAAGTTGTAGTAGACGGTACACTTATTTTTGACCTATAGACCTTATAAATATTGGTGACAGTGAGTCTAGACCACTTCAATTGAATTTTAAAATACCTACAACAATATTTACCCCAACTGATACGCTCTGAAATATTTGGGTCACTAGTTAAAACATGAGGCGAATTACGCATGTTCAAACAGCCAGCTCTTTCACTGCAAATGTGCAATGCAAACATTACATACCTGAAAATCTGCAAACAGCAACCCTATTCAAATAGCAACTATGCAAAAAGACCAAAAGAAGCTAAAACGTAAAATTATAGAGGTCCGATAGAGAGGAGTGTAGCCTTGTACACTTCTGCTGTGACTGTAAGCTCACTAGTGCTCAGTAGAGGGCCATAGTTTAGGAGCAGAGCAGTCCACACCCCCCATTCACAGGACAGGAGGGGGGGTGAAGAAGGTTAGGACGGGGAGAGGGTGTGAGAGAAAGAGAAAAGACAGATGGGGCAGAGGGAGGTAAAGAGAGCAAGTGAGAGGAGGTGTAGAGAGAGAAAGAGAGAAAGCAAGTGAGAGGAGGGAGATTAGGAAAGATAGAGAGGAAGGAGAAGAGAGAAAGAGAGAGGGAACAGGAGAGTGAGAGAGAGGTGATGACGACAGAGGGAGGGATAAAGAAGAGGGTAGAGAGTGAGAGAGAGGGAGAGAGAGGGTAGATGGGTAGAGAGAGGGAGAAGTAAAGGGGTTTAAGAGGGATGAGTTTGGAGGGAGTGATTAAGGAAAGAGAGAGAGAGAGAAACATACATGGGGCAGAGTGAGGGAGGACGAGAGGTGAAAGAGCAGAGAAAGAGAGAGAGAGGAGAGAAGGGATAGGGAGAAAGGTGAGAGTGAGAAAGAGGTTGGAGGGAGAAAGAATAAGGGAGAGAGAGAAAAGGAGAGAGAAGGGGACAGAGGGAGGGAAGGAGAGAGAGAGAGAGAGAGAGAGAAAGAGAGAGTAAGGGGTAAGAGAGAGAGATGAGACAGGAGAGAAGGGGGGAGAAGGCCCCATGTACACATTTCTGCTTTGCAGGACGGGTACTACAAGGGTTGCAACATAACTTTCCACATTTCAACATTTGCCAAAGCAGGGGAAAATAAGACATTACACTTTGAGAAAAACAAGATTTTCAAATTAAACAGTGACCATAGTTTTTTCTACAGGACTGATTTTATAATAAAAAAAAAAAAAAAAGTTCCACTTCGATATCAAATCTGTGCTATATTAAAAGCTCTGCAAACTAGCATCTAATGAGGAGTGTCTTATCAAAAATTGCTGGTTCAATCCCAGATCCAACTTGTATCATGCTATTGTGTCCTTAGGCAAGACACTACCTGCTGACATTTGTTGGAGAAGGCAACTCTTTCTATCCACAGATGTGCAGTGTCTGCTAATTAATGATAAATTACGTATATAGTCCATAGATTAAGACAGTTCAATTTTACTTTGGCTTGGTTCAAAATACGCTCAACTACTCAAAGTTTATACCAAGACTAGCCTGAGTCTAAACCAGGACTAAAACAGGTCCACTGCTATAACTGTAACTATCAACTATACAAGAACTCAACAGGACAGTCACAGGCCAGGACTAAACTAGACATAAAACAAGACTAAACTCTCAAAGTCTTAAGCAGGACTAAATCAGATCTAAGCCTGGACACCACTACAACAACTACACAAGAACAAAGCCAGGAAAAATGACCAGGACTAAATTATAGGCAGGTAAGTCTAAACTAATATTCAACCAAGAAAACAAACCAGACCAAGATTAAACAAGGACTAAAACAGGTCAAAATCAGGTCTAAAAAAGGACTAAGTTATTCAATCAGATGCGCTGTAGCCGCTGATAAATGGTTGGGAAACTGACTTTGACAAACAGAGAGACAGACAGTTGTTTGCAGAGCATGGCCGACAGGAGGGAAGCTAAAAGCCTGCTCCTGATTGGTCACTGAAGGGTGGACCACACAGACCCAGAGTCCTGCACCAGAGCAAGGGGGGAGAGGGGGAGGAGGAGGAGGGGAAGAGGAGGGGAGGAGGAGGTGGGGAGGAGGGGAAGAGGAGGGGAGGAGGTGTGGAGGAGGAGGTGGGGAGGAGGAGGTGGGGGGTGGGTAAGGCCTTTTACTGAAGGACCCAAATTGCTCAATGTGTTCCCTGAGCCATTGGACGTATGAAAAAATCAATAGTGCTAAAACTACACAGCAAAAAGTATTCACTGATTATTTACATGCTTGGGCTAGATTCTTTATATTTTTTTTATATTTTTTTTTTATTATTTATTTTTACACTTCCAATGGTTGGTCATTGTTATGTTGTTATGGACTTGGGGTAAAGTGATTGAAGGACCAAACTTTTAGTTATAAAACAAATGCTTTACTTCCATACCCACTTGTTTTAAGGTATTACCACACAGTATAACAAAATTGTGTTAGAGGTGCACCATGTAACTTTTCTGGTGGGAGGTTCCACCTGTTTGTCTCCAAAGGAACGTTCTTACTTTGTCTCAAATGTTCCAAAGTATGACATTAAATGTATCCATGAATTATTCAATTACAAGTTAACCTTATTACAGCGCTAATGAAGTTAGCTCTGTCATATCAGTCTGGAACGTCTCATCGATGTTCATTCGGGATGTTCATTCGGGAAGAGACGGGACTCTCAGCTGAGTTTTAGCCAATCACAGCAGTGAATTGACTGCTTTGATAATTGATGCTTTGATAATAAAAAAAAAAAAAATTGGCTACAAGGATGTGTAACATCATACCTCCTTTGTTGCGATTGCCTTGTTTGCAAGTATTAATACAATGTTATATGTTTTGTACTCTGGGCCACATCAATCAGAGGCTGCTTAAGACAGATTGTCATAACTCAAGCTCAAACATAATTACAGGCAGTCTTATTGTACAAAACATATGTTGAAAAACAAGACCTGGCTTGTAACTATCCCTGGTGGAGATAGAAAAGTTAAATGCCACACTGTGAAGCATTCTAGGCCAAGCAATAACATTTCCATGGAAACAAACCCTCCACTAGGAAAGTTACACAGTGCATCTTTAAAGCAGATAAAATAATTTACAAAAACATTGATTTAGGGCACTGCAATTAATTGAAATTTACATAACATAAAGATGGATTATTTCAAATCATCAGTGACTAGAGACTTGTGAGCTTGTGCTTTGTCAATATGACAAGGAAAAGTTATCATTTTTTGGTCATATTGCCCTGCCCTACATTCCAGTCATTGTAACTACACGTTTGGCTCTGTAAGTCAACAGTGGCCTGCAGTGTACTGTGTTGCTGGGAGCCTGGCATGTGGACAAGACCTTTGAGAAGGTTTAGCTCCATTTTTGAAGCACTAAAGCTGCTGTTGTGTTGTATTATTGTGAGGTATTTCGGCTGGGACCAGTTCAAACTGGACCAGGACCTCAGTGGGAAGGTGGCAGCTGACTCTCATGTTTACAGGACAAGAAACAGCTCCCTGTCCAAACTCTGCCTCCTGACCTGAATTCTGGTGGGAACAGGAGAAAAAAATGCTTTAAAAAATGGGCCACTGGAGAGACCTACTGTTAACACTGGCTGTCACTGCACAAAGTACACAGTTAACCCAATAAGAGGCGAAGCAGTGAATTTGGATAAGATAGCACAAGTTAAAGAGAACAAAATGACCTACATATGCAGCAGAGACATGATGTAATGGTAGAATAGGCCTGGAACTACAATTATTCTGCTAATAAAGTTGTATTGGAGATTTTTTTTTTAAATTAATATTATTATTATTATGGGGCTAGGGGTAAAAAAAAATATATATATATATATATATATATATATATACAAACAATGTATTATTATATTGTGCAATTGAAAGTAGGCTACCATTATAACCTGCACAGCATTATGGACAAATAAACATGCTAAACACACTGGCTCATATTAAACATTATTATTTACATTAAGCCTAAATGTACTGACCAGATATATGTGATCAGCATGTTTCCTATAGGACACATATACTTACACATTACATAACATTTACACGTTGTAACAGCTTCATGAACAGTCTGCAGGTCCATGCCAACCTCAGGGCCGGGACCTCCACAGACGTCACGAGACAATTTCAGTAGGTCCTCAGGTCATTTCAGGTAGAAATGGAACACTTATGCAACTGGCTTTAACAAGGCTTGGCATTTTTCAAATGCAGCTACCAATGTAGGATTATACGATTTTTCTAAAGTGGCTTTTATTCAATAATAATATTACAAATTTCAATAGAAAACTACAGTTGTGGGAGAGAGTGGGAGACCCCATAATGTCATTATGGGGTCTTTTCAGGTCAAATTTCGATGAAAGACTTTAGAACAATCCTCATGTGACTTTGTTAGCCCTGGGATTAACAATGATTACCCGATGCCAAATTTGTGAAATTATATTAGCGCTTCACAATAGCCTACTTACTATGAAGATGTTTTATACAGTTGAATATCACAATCACACAAAAAAACTGTAATTTCTACTACATTAACAGGTGGTAGTTCTGAGAGATCAAACCCCTTATAAATCTATTCAGAAAAGGTTCAAATTGGTCCCATTGTGGATAAGTGCAGTCAAAAGCAATTACTGTATAATTATTTTCTCACTGGGCCAACTTGTTGTAATAATTAGTTTAGTATAAGCCACTGATCTGCACCACAAATTGACAATTTCCCTACTGTGACAATGAAGTAGCCTATTATTAACTCTTTTTCGTGCACAATTTTTTCTCACATATAACCCATATTAAACATGACCCAAGCTTTGCCTTTCTTTCTCGTGCGGATTTTGATTACGCGCGGCGGACCCAGTTTCCATGGTGCTGCATGAAAGCTCCCCCTGCCTACAGCTTGCCTCTCTGTTGACACTGCGCTAATTGTGTGAAGCCAATTGAATGGATTTGGGCCCCGATGGCTGAGTGCCCCTGCTCCAAAAACGTGGACCAACAGGTTGAGTGGTGTTTGCGCTAGGAGTCGGTGCCGTGTCCGCTCCAGTTCACCGCAGCGTCGCCGGGAAATGTACGAGCGAACAATTACTGATATGTGGACAACAGCTTTCAGCGCATGGTCTTAAGTCAAGAGAGTGAGGATATAGTTGGCCCGAAGAGTAAGATTATATAGGCCAAAAAGATAGTGTTATAAATTTTAATCCAGTGTTTTTTCAAGACAAAGCAAGGTCATTTGGATAGCACAAAGTAATTCAAAGTGCTTTACAGAATAAGAAGGACATTAAAATCACAATACAGACAAATCAAAATATAATCATCATAAAACGAATGCAGAATATAAATCATTCAGTCATATGCACAGCTAAACAGAACTGTTGGATTTAAATGTGGCGTGGATTTAAAGATTGCCAAGTAGAGGTCTGTCTCACATCTTCAGGAAGACTGATTTTTGCTGCATATAAGTGAAACTCTGATGCATGTTTAGTCCTGACTCTGGGCACCAGCAGGAGGCCAGTCCCTGAAGTCCTCAGAGTGTGAGATGGTTCATATGGCATTAACATTTGTGAGATGCAATTTGAAAGCTACAGATGTTATTGACTTGATGTGGCTGTTAAGGTTCAAGTCTGAGTCCATTATTATCCCTAGATTTTTAGTCTGATTTGAAGGCTTTGAAGAGAAAGACTGAAGGTGACTGCTGACACTTCGTCTATGTTTCTGTGGGCCAAAGACTATGACTTCAGTCTTGTCTGAGTTAAACTGGAGAAAGTTGTTTTGCATCCACACACTGATCTGTTGGATGCAGTGGCAGAGTACATCCACTGGTCCATATTCACCTGCTGCCAGTGACGCATAGATCTGAGTGTCATCTGTGTAGTTGTGGTACAACACATTATTGCTATGTATTAACTGACCTAATGCCAGCATGTTGAGGCTGAACAAAAGGGGTCCAAGGATTGACCCCTGGGGCAATTTGCAAAGTGATATAAGGGCCCCTTTGTAGTAAACTGGTTATTTTTAGTGGAATAGGAACCCTTAAAGCAACAGTATGTAACTTTCTGGAGGTTGCATGTCACCAGCATGATTCTATGGAAACAGAAAGTTAAAACCATACTTACGTATAATCTCCATGGATATAGATACATTTTATGTCATAACAAGTCAAAACAACAACATTTCCATGGAAACAATCAGGAGAAGGTCTCCAAACCAAATGAGAGTCAGATTTGTGGAGATGCAAGCCTACTCAGGGGTTTTTAGTGCAATGAAAATGATCAAAATGAAGAAAAAAAAAACATGGCCTTATTTTAATTTTGACATTTAGTCTAAACTCAACTTTCTTAAAATTCGCTGCAGACAAAGGCAGCCAGAAGTCTGGGGACATTTACCTGCCCCTGATCCAAGGTAAGTCTGTTTTTATGAGCTCCTTAGAAACCTGTTCATGTATGGAGTTTATGTATGGGTGCACGCACTGTCACAGCGACTAACCCCAAAGCCATTTCCTGTCTGTACGTGCATGGCCATGGGTCTATGAGTTCGAAACATCTCCACAAAATGAGTTTACTAGTTCAACAAAATGGGAAAAAAAAAAATCATCAAATAAGCAACAGCTAGAGCAGCAAGTCATTTCCCCTACATTCACTACATCCAAAAAAATTTAATCTCAAATCACCAAAACACCATGAGATAAGTTTACTGTGGCAATCTCAAGTTAATATAAGGAAAAGATCAAAGATAAAAAGAGAGATTATTTTGGCCTTATCTCGCAATCAAAAACATCTAAAACTGTACCCATGATGAACATACAGGGGCTCCTAATACATTGGAAGTTACTTATAGGCAGAGCTAGATTACATCTGCATACAACATTGACAGACAACCATTCTTTTTAATTCAATATGCACCATTTAAATTCATCTATTGTTATGTTTCAGATGGCATCACAACATTCAGTAGGCCAATATATTTAATACAGATGGGGGCAGCTAAAATCAATGAGTCTATTTTGTCTAGTGTAATAGAAATTATCAGGTTTACCATTTGTGCATTTACCTTTTGGATATTTAATGACAAAGCATAATATAACCAATAGGAAATTCTGGCTTCTTCTGCCCCCCATCTGGGAGTATGACATCATCACATTCATTCAGAATCTGAAAACAGATAGAGGGAGGAAAAGAAAAGCAGAGAGAGGCTAACCACTCTTACACCAATGCACCATAAAACATTAAAGTCTTTGTTCCTTGTGTAACTGTATACATAACATTAGCATCCACCATCCACCCTCAGCAGTCCATCACTTCAGTGTAAAGATCTTTTCTTCACTGCCCTGACTGAACAGATGGCCACACAGTCCCACAGAAAAAAGACAAGACAGTGAATCACCAAATATATGGCCCTCATATGGAAATTTGTCCTCTACATTTGACCTATCCTGCAAAGCAGCAGGGGAAACCTTTCAGGCCCATCTCCAGATCTGGAGCCAGGATCTTGGTCAAGACTCCGGAGTGTCTATAGCTAGAAGATTAGCCTTCTGTGCATATGTTCTAGGTTGATGAAGGGAAGCATAGAATTCAGAGGAAACCCACCAATAATGTTTGTCTGGGAATTTATTCAGTGGCTCCCAAACCTTTCACACCAAGTACTGTCATGGAAAATATTCGGCTTGCCCAGTACCACCAGATCTAAATCTACAGGAACCCTGGCGGACTGGGTGAACAAGCAGGGGGTCAGGACGAAACAGTTATACAAACACACAAAAAGTGACGCAAATGTGCCATCTATTTAAAAATTAAACTAAACTCTCTCTCTCTATCTATCTATCTATCTATCTATCTATCTATATATATATATATATATATATATATATATATATATATATATATATATATATATATATATATATATATATATATATATATATATATATATATATATATATCAAACTTGATTTCATGTTATTTTTTCTGTTACTTCACGAAAACTTTACAAAACAATCTAATGAAAAGATAAAACAGTTATTAAAAATGTTAAGATGATTACTTAATTGCGTTATTTTTCTTGTTTTGGTCCCTCTTCCTTCTGGTCTTGTACCTGGCGGGCTTTAGGACCGCGCCTCCACCTCTGCTCTGAAGGAAGCACAGGAGCATCATGGCTGAGTTTACCTGAGATTGCTGCGCGGAGCGGACAATTTCACTTCAAATCCTCCGCATTACGTCTTTAATAACGTCTTCTTTATGTCGTATCGCGTGGTCCTGTTTTAGTCTCATTTGCCGCTTAATCTGCGGCATTTTGCACAGCTGCAGATGGAGCATATCCGACTTCCAAAGGTAAAAAAGACATGATTTCCGCACTCGCCTTGTCACTCCACGATGTATGGTCAATTATCATTACAAAAATTCACCAAGTGTGTGCTATACTGTAATTTTTACCATAGAAAAATGCGTGATAATTTGCGAAGTATTTATCATTATTTGCAATTATAACGTTACTGCAATGTAGGGTATAATTTTGTCTTGTCTCAGGCACATCTTTTATAATAACCAGCTGTAATAATTTACTTTCATTTCATGTGATTAATCATAGGCGCCACGCTGGCAGTGTGCTCTTATTGCGCAATAAGCAGTGTATGTACTGGATTCATTTATTTACACATTCAGCGGTGACAGGAGACGTGTTTCTTTGCAGGTAGAGCACGTGAAGCTGCTCGACCGTGTGTCCGCTAGAAAGAGCCGCGTGGGTACCCTGTATCTGACCGCCACGCACACCATCTTCGTAGAGAGCGAGGACGGGGTGCGCAGTGAAACCTGGGTAAGCTGCTAGACCGGTCAAGGCATAAAAAATGTCAGATGGGAGTGTCATCATAGGTGTAATAATGCAATAATTAACACATATCTAACATTAAACATGCATTGTGTAACTTGTAAGAGTTTGACATTTGCTTTGCCTGAATTGTTCCACAGTATGACATTAAACTTCTCTAGTTTGTATCTATTTCATTATAGGTTTTGATTGTTCTCTGGACAAACATGAATTTTTATAGCAGGCAGTTGTAACTTGGCCTGGTGGAGTCACCTTCTTGTCTCTATAGAAAAATTTAATGCCATATTGTTGAATATTCCAAAGCAGAGATCAGACAACCTCAAGAAGATGGAGGAGTAGAATTGACTTGAAGTAGTAGCGAATTTGGAGCGGTGGAGAAAAACTGAAGCCAGGGGAACGTGCATTTGAGTCTAAGGTCCACTGGGATAGTGTAAGAAGTTTAAAAAACTGAAGGTTGTGATGATGTCGAATAACAGTGTAGGAGAAATGCAGAGGAGAATTGAAGAAATGCAAGGTGATAGCGAGTGTCACGCAAGTAAGGCTCTCTGCTAGCAGGATACAAGTTAAGAGAGTGAGATGAAGTTGAAGGTAGTAGGCATAATTGGGGGAGCTGAATGAGATGGAAATTAGAGTTTGGTGCCAAGCATCTTAATTTTGTAAAAGCAGGTGGTGAGAGAGAGACAGCAATCAGGTTTTGGTGACCTGGAGTTTGAGCAGCTCGAATTTGTTCGAGAAGAGGTTAAAGTGAGCTGTGGCAACTGTGAGACTGCTGGAGACTGCTGGAGAACAAGATATTCCCTTGTAGATGATGTTGATTTGTTGTAGTATTGTCAGAATGAGTGAGAATGCCTCTTCTGGTCTTCTGGACTTCTCACACCTTCAAAGAATAGCTAGAATAACAATGGGGAAGAGTTCCATCCAACCCTTGTAAATGCTGCAGAAATCAAAGCTGTGTCATGAAAAGTGCATTGACTCGCAAGTTGCATTAAGAGCCACTTAATCATGAAGAGAAGTAGTGAATGCAGCGTTGTTCAGGAAACAATGTCTTTTCTGTTGGGATGATACGAATAATGTAGTTGAGAAGACTGAGAGTAGTGAGGAGCTGTAGCTGACCAATGCAGTTTGAGAGGAGTGAAGAGTGATGTGAAGAAAGTATTGACATCAAGGGTCTTCTCCCTGGAATGTGAAGCTAGTACCCTCACTGGAGGAGAGATGAAATGAGCATAATCATCAAGAGCAGCACTAGCATGGTAGCGAAAGAGCTAAGGAAGCAACAATGACACACTATGCGCAAATGCGAGATAGTAAATATGGAGACGGCGTGAGCCAACGTGACATCAGAGCTGACGTAGAATGATGTGAGACAGTACTAACATAGCATGAGCAAGCAGGAGGAGGCGAGACTGCAAGAGCATCGCTGAGGTGATGTAGTAAGCCAGAACAGCAAATGTTGACATGAGCTGTCACAAGAACAAAAGTTACATAGTGCACCGTTAAGCCTAGTAGTAGTACATTACACATATGATACAACCCTGAATTATATTTCCACTGTAGGCTGTTAAATGGATAAAGAACAGCAATTTGGATGTTGGAGTAGATTGCTTTACATATGTACAGCTCAAGGATTATCATTTTGTCTTCTCTTTTGTCAACAAACTTACAAACAGAACATCCACAATTGATCAGTCCTCTTATCTAAATTATCTTCAGAATCAGCAATGAACCCATCCGAGTTTGGAAATTGATCTGATCAATAAGAAATAAACAGGATTGGAGACCAGTTCAAGGGCAATTTGTTGGAGATAGTAATATTTGTACTTACGTTTTTTTAATACTGTTATATAACTTGAATAGACCTAATAGTAATCTATAATATTTGGATGTGTTGCAAAGTTGAGTCTGTGCCTCTCTATTATAACTATGCACAATAATTCAATGTGTCTCTTCTGTGCAGGTGCTCCACAGTCTGGTGTGCAGTGTAGCGAAGCACTCCTCCTCCTCTTCTTCATCTTCTTCATCCTCCTCATCTTCCTCTTCCTCTTCCTCTGGTGTGTCTCTGATGGTTCACTGTAAAAACTTTCAGCTGTTACAGTTTATGGTCCCAGAGGAGCAGGACTGTCAGGACATCCTCCTCTCCCTGCAGCGCCTCTCCCAACCAGGTAAAAGGAGGACTGTATGCACCTGAGTAACGATGACAACTGAAGAACCTGACATTCAGTTTAAAATATACAGACAAGCCCATAGATTTGAGAAGGTTGTATGAGTGGCACGGTTGAAACCAGAAGTTTACATACACTATATAAAAAGACACATATGCTTTTTTTTTCTCTTTGACATGAAATCAGACAAAACCTTTCCTGTTTTAGGTAATTTAGGAGTACCCAAATTATCTGGCATTTGCTAAATGCCGGAATAATGAGAGAAGGATTTTTTAAGACAATTTTTCTTTACTTTCTTCAAAGTCAGATGTTTACATATAATAATAATAATGGCTTACACTTGTAATGCGCTTTACAGGCTTGTCAAAGCGCTACACTATAGTTATTATTCATTCATTTCCACACTTGGTGATCGTAAGCTACTATTGTAGCCACAGCTGCCCTTGGGTAGACTGATGGAAGTGAGGCTGCCAGTCTGCGCCATTGGCCCCTCCAACCACCACCAATCATTCATGCATATACCACTTTCATACTAGGCAATGTGGGTGAATTGTCTTGCCTAAGGACACAACGACAGAACCTGGTCCGAGCGGGACTCGTCCTTCGGGTTGGGGGACCGACACTTTAACCACTGAGCCACTGTCACCCCATATTTCATTTGTATTTGGTACCATTTCCTTTAAATTATATGACTGGGTAAAATGTTTTGGATATCCTTCCACGAGCTTCTCACAATAGTTGGCTCATTCCTCCTGACAGAACTGGTGTAACTGAGACAAGTTTGCAGGCCACCTTGCTCGTACATGCCTTTTCAGGTCTGCCCATAAATTTTCAATGAGACTGAGATCAGGGCTTTGTGTTTGCCATTCAAAACATTGACTTTGTGGATAGGTGTGTCTAATTAACTGAAATGCTGTCAATAAACCTACCAAAAGCTTCCAAAGACATAACGTCATTATCCAGGTTTTCCCGACTTGTTTAAATGCATAGTAATCTTACTGTATGAAATGAAAAATTGCCTAAAAATCTTTTGCTCATTATTCTTCATTATTTAGCAAATGTCAGTAACTTTGGTTATCCTAATTGACCTAAAACAGGAAAAGTCTAGGCTGATTTCATGTCAGACAGTGAGAAAAAAAAGCACGTGTGTCTTTTTACATAGTGGATGTAAACGTCTGGTTTGAATTGTATGTAATAGAAATAGGCCAAAACACTGGTCTGTGTACATTGACATTAACAGATTTTGTAGAATAATTTTAAACTTGTTGTGTGTTTCAGAGTCATATGAGGAGCTGTACTGTTTTGCCTACAAACCAAACGTGGCTGAAGAGGAGAGGCAGAGAGAGTGGAACTTTATGGACCTCAGATCAGAATACAAAAGAATGGGGCTGCCAAACACCAACTGGAAACTGTCCTTTGCCAACCAAGACTATAAGGTCAGAAGTGGAGAATAACCAGCATTATTCATATATGGACTGTTGTTTTAAAGAAAAAGTCCACATTCTTTGTATCCAGATGATGATCAAATATTTAGGTTATTTGAGAGTTCTTTTTAGAAATATAAGATAGCGTGAGATTTTTCTTTTTTTAGTGATGATAGGTAGATAAACAGGGTCCACCACTCATTTGTAACCTTGACGATGTTATTCCTGTCTGTAATGTTTCTGTATAGAATGTTCCACTGCATGACTTTATCTTGCATTCTTTCTTATTGTTAAAATAATCCCTTGAAAAACATGCATTCTTACTAGAAATGAAGTTTCTTCTTTTCACAGATTTGACCTGTCATTTTGCCTGGTAGCATCATCTGCTTGTATCCTTGGGGATGGACAAAATTTAATGCCATACTGTGGAACATTCAAGGCAACGCAATAACATCTCCATAGAGACAAGCAGGTGGTGGAACCCACACCCACTTTGGAACCCATGTTATTAAATGGGTATAATTAATCAACCTGAAGTATCAGTATAAAATGTATTATCTTTCTCTTTATTCTAGTTGGTTATTTTGGTCTTCCTTTATGTCTGTTCTGCATTTAATCTTAAATATGTCTTGATTCAGGCATTATTTATTGTATTTTGATTCAAAGGTGAGCGACACGTATCCCTCTGAGGTCTTCGCCCCAGAGTCGGCCACACTTCCCGTCATTGTAGGCAGCTCCAAGTTCAGAAGCAGAGGACGATTCCCCACTCTGTCCTACTACAACCGGGACAACCATGTGAGTCTATAGGGATATTGCAATAGTTCAAATAAACCGTATAAACAGGAAGCAGAAACTGATAGATGGGTTTTCTATGGAAAGCAATACATATAGGGGCTGCACATAATTCAATAACATTAATAATTGCACTGTTCAGATAACTAAGATTCACTCAAATGCTTTGACAAAAATATGTTGCTGGGAAGAGCGCAGCTAACGACAAGTAAAACACAAATCTTGCATTTTTGATTCCACCTGGTTGTAGATTAAAAATCAAGGGAGCAGAAAATTTTAAGCTGAAGTGTTATGAGAACATTTGTCAATTTGGTAAAATATGAATCCTTGCCAAATGTTGTCTAAGATAAGGATGTTGATCTAATTCTCTACATGTGTTACCACTGTTTTGTATAGAACTGATGCCCTAAACCTCTTATTATTATTATTATTATTATTATTATTATTTAATAACACTTAGTACCTGTAGAAAGAATGCACAAATGCATAATGTTAATGCACAAATACAAACTATATGTCATTAGTGTACACAAGATACCTGCATGTGTATTTACACTGCGCTCTAATAACTTTATATATATATATATATATATATATATATATATATATATATATATATATATATATATATATATATATATATATATATATATATATATATATATATATATATATATATATATATATATATATATATATATATATATATAAAACCAGGAAAGTCCCATTGAGATGACTAATCTCTTTTTCAAGGGTGTCCTGGCCAAGACAGCAGCTCAGCACAGTTACAACAATTAGGTATAGTTAGACCAATTAAAGACACATGGAAAGGCAAATTAAAACTATTAAAATAAATAAACATAACTAGGGCTACAAGATTAATTGCAAAAATGGCTACCCCATAGTTTAGATCCGTATATGATTCTTGTATTAGTTTGTCCATTCATATTTTCAATCTCTTGGACAATTCTGAATGTGATTTAAAATGTGAACTTTGAACAGAATCCAATCATTAAAAAAAAAAAAAATCGAATTGCAATGAAAAAAATGATAATTTTTTTTCCCAAATCATTCAGCCTTGTGGCCTTTGCTTTAGTCCTGGTTTAGACTATACAGCTTGTATAGAACATGTTTTCCATTTATTTCCTCAGATTTTAGTTGGACCAATTAAAGAGACGTTGAAAGCCAAATGAACATAATATAATAATCCCATACTTTCCCTCTCCCCTCAGGCAGCTGTGTGCCGCAGCTCTCAGCCCCTGTCTGGATTCAGTGCTCGGTGCCTGGAGGACGAGCAGATGTTGGGGGCGGTGCTGAGGTCGAATCCCCGCAGTGAGGTGCTCTATGTGGTGGACACCCGACCCAAAGTGAGTCCTCCGTTAGGACTGTCCAAACATAACATAAAAACATAACACAAAAACATGTACAGCTCTGTGTGTGCAGGTGCAGTGGCTTTGTGCTTAGAATGTTTTGCGCAATTTAAATAGATAAATCAGTGGCTCTTAAAATTTCACACCAACTACCATCAAAGAAAAGAGTTGGCTTTCCCAGTACCACCAGGTCTAATCTAGGCAAAATCAGATCTAAAGGTAGACTACATTTTCTGTAGTTCTAAACAATTATCCAAAATTGGACTAAAGTGGATAAAATGAACTATAAATTAGGCATACCCACAAAGCTGTGGGTATGCTGTCCAAGTCCCAAGAAAGGATTGCATCAGATGTGTGTTTATTTTAGCAAAAAAGAAGAAGAAATAGATATTTTGTTTAGCAGAAAAAAACTTTTCAGCATTAATTTTTTACTTTACTTAATTTTTTACTCTACTTTCGTATGCCCTCTAGTTTATCACGAGGTTTGAAACTGCATTGTTAAAACTTGTTATTGTATTTATTAAATTTATTAAAGCTATTACTTTTATTATTATTATCTGTTATTGTCTATAGTCTTTTTTTTTTTTGTCTCCAGTTGAATGCAATCGCCAACAGAGCAGCAGGAAAAGGCTATGAGAATGAGGACAACTACTCCAACATCAAGTTTCAATTCATGGGCATTGAGAACATTCACGTCATGAGGAACAGCCAACAGAAGATGCTGGAAGGTGGGGCTTCTTATGTCATTATTACATGGTAAATGGTCAGTTTTCTATAAAGGGCTTTTCCACCTTCAAGGCACATCAAGGAACCACTCATCCAATCTCACACACACAACATTGTACACAGACACTGGGGGTGAGGAGTGTTAAGTGTCTTGCCCAAGAACACATCCATTTGTGAGAACTCGAATCGCACCACCAGCTTGTGGGCCAGTGGATCTGACCGCTCTACCAGTGTTGTTTTAGGTTGGGAAATTGAAATTTCATTCAATTTTGACACAAATGAGTATATTGTTTTAATACTAGTTTTAGTATTGATTAGTATCTCATTTTCAATACTTTTGACAACCCTAGTCACAATACTTATTTTGGTTTTGATTTTGGTACTAAGGAAAAGGCTCAATACTCAAACAAGGTCACATGAACTGATTCGGCACAGCACAAAAACAATAATAGCTGTAGATTAGATCTGTAGATTCAAGATCTGGAGATGTGTCCCTAGTGCTGCACTGTAAGGCAACTCGAGGCAAGTTTATTTGAATTATTTTGTGTACAAATTGTACTATACAAAGTACTTTACAGAATAAGAAAGAAATTAAAATCACAACAAAAAGAAATCAAAACATAAATAATCATCAGCATTAACATTAAAAGTGAAGAGTGCAGAATAAAAAGCTTTCAGTCATATGTACAGCTAAACAGAACACTTTTGAACCTTGATTTAAAAATGGTCAAATTAGAGGTCTGTCTCACGTCTTCAGGAAGACTCTTCCTGGTTTTAGCTGCATAAAACTGAAACACATTCCCCCATGTTTAGTCCTGACTCTGAGCAAAAGCCGGAGGCCAGTCCCTGAGGTTCTCAGAGTGCGAGATGGTTCATTTGGCACTAACATGTTGGAGATGTACTTTGGTGCTAGGCCATGGAGAGACTTGTACACAAGCAGAGCTGCTCTAAAATTCTGTTCTCTGAGTCACAGGAGAACTTATGCGCCCATACTTCCTGTTCGTAGTCAGGATCTGAGCAGCATTCTGGATGTACTGCAGCTGCCTTAAGGCTCTTTTGGAGAGGCAACTGAGCAGGCCATTACAGTAGTCTAACTTCCTGCTTACTTAACGCATGGATAACTCTCTCCAAGTCTGGATTAGACTGTATACCTTTGGTTTTGCTATGTTTTTTAGATGCTAAAAAGCTGCAGATGTTATTGATTTGATGTGGCTGTTAAAGTTCAAGTCTGAGTCCTTTGGACTATGACCCCAGTCTTGTTTGAGTTTAGCTGGAGAAAGTTGTTTTGCAGCCACACACTGATCCGTTAGATGTAGTGGCAGAGTGAATCCACTGGTCCATATTCACCTGCTGCCAGTGAGACATAGAGTGTCATCTGTGTAGTTGTGGCAGGACACATTATTGCTGCCTATTAAATGGCCTAATGGCAGCATGTAAGTGACATGGTGACTTGGTGAGATCATTGTGGCACTCAAAAGGGGCAAAAAAGTCCATTATACCATACCTGTATTATGCACGAGGGTGCCGGTTCAACGCTGTGGACAGCCATTGTAATGTGATGGCCACACTGAGCTATAGAAACTGTGTGAAGGGGGTGGATAGCGGCCGGGGGGTGGCCGGGTGGGAGGAATGGTGCGTGGGAGCGGTGGCCAGACCCAGGCGGTCGCGTGGGGGGGCGGCCGCGCGGGTGGCGAGGGCTATCATCGCCGCTTGCGGCTTTAAATTAACATTGTTCTTCCTTGCTGCATGTAGCATGTAGATGTTGAACCAAAGGAGTCCCAGAATTGACCCCATAAGTACATGTGATCTGAGACACAGTTTCCAATTTAAGCAAAGTACTTCCTGTCTTCTAGATAGGACTTGAACCAGTTTAGTGCAGTTCCAGAGACACCCAATGCTCCTGACAAGTTGCCCCAGGGGCATTGAAGGATAGGTCAAATGCAGATGACTCATTTTGCTATGGAGACAATATAAGTATCATAACTTAAACCTTCAAAATCAAGAGTACGGTTGTGCCCACACATTCACACACCACATCAAAATTGAGACTAAACCCACAAATAAAAAAAGACTAAACCAGGACCAAAACGGAACCAATCCTAGTCTACCTTTGGACTAAACATGGATCAAACTATGGTCAAACCAGGTATAAACTGTAACTTGTTTAGTTAGTTACTTTATTATTTAACATGTAGGAATCTGATTCAGGTATCAGTGTTTCGCCTCACAGCAAATTTGCAACACCAGTTCCTATAGGAGCTTTTAATAGTCAAATTTTACTAGATAAAAAGCACAAATCAATACAGTACATATGCAAAGACTATAGATCAATACTAAACCCCAAAAGGGAGTGTACATAGAGGTAATTTCATCCATCATTGTCAGACACGTTTCAACACTTTTATATTTATTGAACACAGATATAGTCCAAATATGTCCAAATAGTTCCTTGTTTAGTTCAGCTGTCTTGAGTATGACCAAGTGGGACCCCTACTCCCCCAGGGGTTTTCATATGCCCTCATACAGACTCTAATGAATCCATGGAGAGGTTCTGGGTATTGTGCGGGGGTCCTGCGGGGAAGACTTTGAAAATCCCATCTGGACTTTATTTCGGGTCTGTTTGGGTTTCCTAGCATGGACAATCTGGACGCTCATGCCCCAAAGAGAGACAGGAGGGCATGAGAATAGTGAAATATTTACAATGAAAAGTTGTAGCATGGATTTTGGTTGTGATAACTTTGTGCCCCCCGGTGCAGCAAAGGGACGTCTGAAAATTTTGTGAGACAGAGGAAACCAGATTGTAATTACATTTTGAAGACCACCTTCCCTTTGTACAAATCTTCCATCGTCTCAGGGGATTACATAGTACCTCAGACAAGAAGGGCACCTGAACCTGTTCACCTGAGAAAGCACTGAGTTCATTGAATAGATTATTCTAGGCTAGGGTAAGGCACAAGATCTCATCAACATGTTTGTTATTGTTTCAAAGTAGGCCTATTATTATATGCAAAAGGTCTTATGGCTTCTCCTTAATGCACTCAGATTTATGTTTTTAGTGTGTTCTTTATTTTATTTGTTTATTTGTGTTTTTTAGATTTTTTTTTTTAATGTTTGAGTAATCCTGTATTACCCTGCATTTGAGGTTTAAGTGCTCATAAGATTTCAGGTTTCACTTACACTCTATCCCTGCTCACTGCTCTGTACTTATTGTGATTTTTTCAAAAATTTAAAGAAGACATATTGTGCTTGAGTCTGCTATATAGTTATCATCTGTGAAACCTGTGGATTATTATGTTATAATTAGCACATTTTCACTCGCAATATTCATCTCAAACAACTTAATAAAATAAACAAGCCCACTGAGAAAACTGCAGTGCCCAGTGGAACCTGATGTCGCCCCAAAATGTCATAACAACAAAGCCGTGAAGTTGTTGGCACCTCTGATGAGTAGCAGATTTTTTTAAATTTATATATGATTATGTGACTCTGCCATATCCTATGTGTATCACCAATTAAAATAAAATAAAATAATTAATTAAGGACAGAGCAATGGGCTTTTATGCAGGTGACGGTGAAAATGGGGTTGGTTGGCAAAATGGTGTGAAAACATGTACGAATCACTCTACATACAACTTTGAGAGGGTAATTGAGAAGAACGAACAACTATAACATGGTTAAAACCTCTGAAAAGTCCAATTTGCATAATTCCACCATGAGGGGATGGGGCCAGCAGCAGATTCTAAACAGGAAGTCAGTTGTGAAGTGAATTATATCATTCAGTCATTTTAGATACATTTTACATTTTAGAATGAACAAAATGTAAACTTAAATATTTTAATGTGATTTTGGAAAGTTAATATCTGTGATGAAGCTGATTTAGAAAAGTGTGGTGAAGCACTGTTTTGAGTTTAAGCAAGGCAAATGTCTTATTGCAGTTACATATTTTTGATTTGTGACACAATGGTAACAGATTGTTAGTATGTGACAGAGACAGCTGTGTTGTGTTCACAGTGTGTGAGCAGCGGAGTCCCTCCATGTCGGACTTCCTGGAGGGACTTGAGAACTCGGGGTGGCTCAAACACATCAAAGCTATTCTGGACGCAGCCGTGTTCATCGCTAAGGTCAGTCTGCGGAGTGACGATGCTGTCTGATAAAACAATTAGACTTGTGATTTATTAAATTAGAACTATGTAACATTTCTTGATGATATTGCTTTGCCAGGAATGTTCCAAAGTATGGCATTATCTATTTACATGTATTCAATGACAGATGTTTCATTGAAAATACAGTAAAAACATGCATTCTTATTGTGAGTGGGGTCACAGATGTGACCTGTAACTTGGCCTGGTAGCAGCACCTGCTTGTCTCCATGGAGATTAAGTTTATATTTCTTTGCCTAAAATGTCTCACAGTATGGCATTAATTTTTCTCGAGAGAAGCAGGTGGTGGACTCTCGACCAGAAAACTTACATATGAAAAAGTTAGATCAAAATTTACTCTTAACTGAATAACAAATAAAATACTTTATTTAAAAAATTAATAATTAATAATTTGCTCAAAGGAACCTTATGTCCTGGGAAGAAGTTAGAATTATAAAAAAAAATTACAGCTGTTCCCATTGCAATTTACTATTAAAAAAAATGAAGCTTAAATCCATGAAGTGTAATGCAATTAGTTTTGATGTTGATGTGATTTATTTTAACATGCTGTATCATCTTGAATAGTATTAGACCTTAAACCCTGTATTATTTGCTGATTGAGTCTTGCACCCAGGCTGTGTCAGAGGAGGGGGTGAGTGTCTTGGTGCACTGCTCAGACGGATGGGATAGAACATCTCAGGTCTGTTCAGTCTCCTCGGTGCTGCTGGACCCCTACTACAGGACCCTCAAAGGATTCATGGTGAGAACTGAGGGGGGGATCGCTATACTCATCAAGTATAGTGATTTCAACTAAGATTTGATAAACTAATACAAGAATCCCATGAATTTCAAAACACGTTTGAAATTCATGGGATTTAGTGGTCTAAACTACAAGTAATTATTCTATTATTTAAATAATTGCAGCCTTTGTAATTTGATAATCGTGCAGCTGTAGGCATAAAATCATACAAGCAAGGCAGCAAATTTGAGATAATGTTTCCGACCACCACCAATCACTCACACACCACAATATATATAGGCAAAGGCAAGGGGGGTGTAGTGTCTTGCTCAAGGACACAACAAGAGTATGCAGTGGTTGAAGACTTATGGATGAATGGTCTACCCACTAAGCCACTGCATACATGAGAACTACCTTTTTCCAAGAGGCCCCTTCATCTACCTTTACTGTGAAGTTGCCCTCACTGACCCAGCCTCTAGCGGTACAGTATGCACTCCCAGGATTTACTCCATAGTCCTCTGTGCTTCACTCAGACTCAGTTTATTTGAACAGATTTTGTCAAAGGTAAACCTAAAATCCCTTTGAGCCTCGATGGGATACGACTGTAGTAGAAAGACAAGCCTCCAGGGGGCATACCACCCATTGTCTCAGGAGAGTGGTCCCACACAGAGCACAGTAGGCATCGAGCAACTTTAATATTAAATGTGTATTATTTTTAATACACTAAATCCCAAATAAAATTCAAAATAAATGTTATGTAACAGTGCAAGTTAATGTATTCATATTACACAATGTACTGTAGTTATACAATAATAAAATATCTGAATTAGGGTTGTCAAAAGTAGGGAAAATCTGATTGACTAATTGATTCTAAAACTAGTATCAAAACTAGATACTCATTTAAGCAAGTATCGATACAAACAAAAATCACATAATTAGATCAAATTTGGCCTGTCCTGAGCAGTTCATCTTGAGTTTTATCAGAGCTAGTATGAGACTACATGGAACAATAAATAAATATTATATTATTTTGTTTTGAAAATTACAATATTGTCTAAAAAGGAGCTTTTAAAATTATGATTTGAGTATCAAAATTTCTATCAAGTATCATGCCCTATTCTTTAGGATCAAAATTTTAGTATCATGATAACACTAATCTGAACAGAACTTGATCATTTCATGGAGGAATTGAAAAAACATTAAATACTCACAGCAAAATAAATGTAGATGTTTATTACAACCTTGCACATAAGATAATGCCTCTGTTTTGAGTTTGAGAACATCTGTCGCAGATTTAAAAAAAAATCCTTCTTTGCTAATTCTGGCATATGTACAGTAACGTTACTTGATATGAACTGTCTCTAAATAAATAAATAAACACAAATAAATGATTATAACTTGTTTGATGATCATTTCAAAGTGCTATTGGAGACTATTATATCTTCAGTCCTCGCACTCGGTTGTGTTAAGCTTCCTCTGTAGCCACAGCTGTCCTGGGACTGATGGACACAAGATATGACTGTCATTCTCTGCATTTGGTCCCGCAAAACACCGGTCACTCATATCTTGCCCAAGAACAGAATTGACTGGTTGGAGCTGACATTCAACCGGCAACCTTTTTTTACACAGGAGCCAATGTTTGCCCTTACTACTTTATTTTCTAGCAATTTAAAGGCATCAAATGTTGGAATAAGTATTACTTACGGTGGCTGAGTGGATAGCACTAACTTCACAATAAGAAGGTTCTGGTTTCGATTCCCTGGTCACCTGGGCTTTTGTAGGTGGGTTTTACTCCAGGCAGTCTGGTTTTCCCCATCAACCCAAAATATCCACAATAGGTCAAATCCTCCAGCTAAGGTAGGAGATTCCTCTGCTGCACTGAAGGATGGGTCAAATTCTGAGAACCAAGTGTACCTAGTGTATCCACTACATGTATGTATTTTATTTTATTTTCCAGGTTCTTATTGAAAAAGACTGGATTTACTTTGGCCACAAGTTTTCTCACAGGTTTGACTGACTCTATGTTCCCATACCCTGACTTACGTTTATGGTAACCCTAGTCCTATGTATGACATGTATAAATGTATTACAGATGCAATCACCTAGATGGCGACCCAAAGGAGGTGTCTCCAGTCATAGATCAGTTCCTCGAGTGCGTGTGGCAGCTCACTGAGCAGTTCCCTTGTTCTTTTGAGTTCAACGAAAGGTTCCTCATCACAATCCACCACCACATTTACTCCTGTCAGTTTGGAAACTTCATCGGCAACAACCAGAAGGAGAGAGAGCATCTAGGGTAAGACTGGTGAAAATATCTGACCTGACCTAGTCTTGTGTTCAACCATGTGCCTTTGAAATGGCTCTTGCTGAACATATTTTTGACCTAAAAAAAAAAGTATTAACCACAAACAAACAGTGTGTACGGTAGCAGACTTGAAGTTTTGGGCCAACGCGTGAAGACATACAAGGGCAGTGCTTTTCATTGTAATTCTTCTAATATTTGAAATCTAATGTATTGCATCCTTGTTACAATGAATGGGTAATGTTGCCTATCCATGGGTTTCAGAATAATGAAAAATTAAGAAAAATGTCCTGATAATGTTAGTAGCTTTTTGGCTGTTTTTGGCCCATTCTACTCTCCAGGCAGTGATGCTTCTGCAGGTGTCAAAGATTTTACAGCCAATTTTTTTTTTCTACTTTACACCTTGAAAAATGACTTGAATTATATAGGAGGCTAACAGTATTTCACTTCTGTAACTTGACAGAATTCATACAAGGACTCACTCTCTGTGGAGTTACCTGTGGACAAACAGAGCAGACTTCATTAACCCTTTGTACAGACCCAACCACAGCCAAACTCAAGGGGTGCTCCGGCCCTCCACTGCCCCGTACTGCTTCAAGTAAGTCATAGAAAAAAATGCATCAAAAATTACATCCAAAACCATAGATCTGAGTAGCTTGTTTCTATGAAATACATCAAAATTGTACTCTTGGCAGATTTTGGAGGGGCCTTTACAACCGTTTTGAGCGCGGTGTACATCCTCGTCAGTCAGTGGAGGACTGTCTCAGGACGATCCGGGAGGAGACAGAGCAACTGGAGGAGCAGCTGGCTTCTCACAAACAGGTGAAAGTTTTGGGATAGTCTGAAAACTCAAAGAAAAAAGAAAAAATTGATTTAGAAACATTTTCTGGAGCTTGTGAACAATACTAGCATTTATGGTCCTGTTTAGGTGAGCGTGACAAACTGTAAGCTTATGCTAGCTTGTGACTATAATTTTATGTGTGAGAGACTTATCTAACAGTACAAATCAGCTCACCTGTTGTAGTTCCAACTAAGTCAGTTCTTTATGGCCAGACTGTGTTAAAACACAGATTAAAGTCTAACTTGAGTAACAGCTTCAAGCAGAGCAGAGAGACTACAGTCAGCATCACATCTCCAGGGATGGCATCTACTGCAAAGTATCAATATAGCACTAGGTGGTGCTACCAGGCTAAATTACAGCAAGGACAGATCTGTGAAGAGAGCAAAGTATTACACAGCAATAAAGACACTCGTTTGATGGGTTTAATGCCATATTGTGGAACATTCCTGGAAAAGCAATAGCATTTCCATTGAGACAAAAAAGTATCAAATCCTTTACTAGAAAAGTGACATAGTGTACCTTTAATGTCTTTGATTTGTGTGTACTATGTTCATTTGACCAGGCTAGCAGAAAACATACGATACTTATACCTTTATTATAATATTTGACATTTTGTTCCTCAGAAAATATCAAAACTGGAGGAGCAGAAGTGGACCGTCTCAATGAATATATTTGACAAAAGTCCAACAGCATGGATCTTCACTCCAGACATAAGACTGGCCAACACCCCTCAGGACTACACCTCCTGTTTCCTCACCAGCAGCCCGCGACCAGCAGGAGGCAGTCCAGTCACTCCACAGGATTTAAACCAAACATCAAGCTTTAATTCCAACGGCAGCGATCAGGAGTCCGGAATTGCAGACCTGAGTGTCCAATCTCCTTTCAGTGAAGACAGTGCCAGGGATTCAGATGAAGCAGCCAATTCGGCAGCTTAGGTGAAACAACAGGTGTACTGTAAAACAATAGGGGCTCCACATGTGCCAAAAAACATCTTGGAAAATTGAGCTCAACCATGATTCAAATGCAAAATTACATTGGTCATTAATTCTCCCCATGTATTCAAAATTTTATATATAATGAGTTCAAAGGCACAACATAGGCTGTTTGGCTAAAACTACTGACTATCACACAATTGTATAAAATGAAAAATATATTTAGAAAACTTGAAAATACCGCAGAATGTTTGTTTCAGAAATATTTTAATCAGAATGAAAAGTTTTATGATGTGAGTAGCCCCATAGATTATTAGCCTATATCAAGCCTTTGGACCCTCTTTAAAAGTCTATGGGAAAAACGCATGACAGTAGAAACACTTTGAAGAAATCATAATTTCAAATTGAGGACCTTATAACTCTATAGGAGATACACATTTTAGAAGGGAATAACTAAATGAATCCACAAAAGTTGAACCCAGTTATTATCTGCTGGTGGTTGGATCTAGATTTTGTTTCATGTAGATAGACCAAGCAATTCCAGATATTAACCAAAAACAATCTGTATTTTGAAATTTAAAAAGCAAATTCTACCATAGTATTCTGACCTGCCCTCCACCACAAATTAACCATGTGAACCAACTGTTGAGCTCAATTGGTGTATTTTCTAGATGAAGCAGCCAATTCTGTAGCATGTAAACACCAATTATGCAGCATATTTAGCAAGGCATTTCCTTACAATTAATTAAATTACATTAGATCTTTGGGTCTGGTTTAGTGGCGAACATACTTATTACCGGTTAAGCTGTTTTTAGACCAGAATTATTACACTATATCAAAGTGAGAATAAAAATTTAAATTACTATGCACTGTTCAGCATGCATCCCATTTATAAAGGCTAGTGACTACGACAAACTATCAACTGGATAAATTATTATATTACTATTTTATTCGGAAAGTTGACTAAATTGAAAAAAAAAAAAAAGTGAACTCATTGTCTGCAATCTCTACTGTCACCACTAGATGCTGCCAAATCTTAGAGCTGGCACTTTTATTGCTGCCTATTTTTTGTCACTAGAGATGTATATGTTTGGGTCTTATGGCATTATGTAGTTAAACAAGCAGATATCTGAACAACATATGCAAGCATCTTTGCTTTTTTTCCATGGGTGACTAGCTTTGAATTAACCTGCACTTTATATTTTGCATGTGATTTGCTTGCTTCTCATATAAAAGAAGCGCAACGTGTTATGCTATTGTTAAATCTTAAATCGGGTAGGAGTTTGAATTATGTATCAAATGTTAGAACTGACGACTCTATGGGCCATAACAACAACACACATTATAATTATAGCACATGATAAAAGATTATTTTAACTGTAATTTCTGAACAATTATTTGCACATTTTCAGCATAGGAGAACAAATCTTACTGCACCTGTAGGAGTGTATTGTGTATGTATGACCATTACAGTCTAATGGTTGGACACTGGAAAAATGTTACTGCAAATACCACTACTTTAAAATCATTATCTCAAGATGATCTGAAAAAGGGAATAGATTATTATTATTAGTTGGCTGCTTTACTTGTTTTGTAACTCTATTATATTTTTATAAGCATGTTTCATTTGTTTTGAATGTGACACTACTACATGTTGTACCCTCTGTGAACTCAAATGAGCAAAACCATCAATGCTGAATGGTTAAGCATGTATTATTTAAGCAGTTTATTTTTGTACTATTTGTCGTTTTATGATTTTGACCTAAAATAAAGTGGAATACAATTTTTTCCCCCTGTGTCTCATAGACATGGCACGTGGCAGAAATGTAATTGATATCTGCATGTGGTATGGTATGTGCACCTGTGCATAGCACAGCTGCGTGAAACTGTAGTGTTCACTGCCGTTCATTTGCGTTGTAACCTGCAACCGCTAGATGTCACTGTCCAACAGCTAAAAAAACAAAAAAAAACATTGTTATTTAACCCTTTATTAGATTTTAAATAAAACCGATTGTATAAAGCACATAGATTCCTTTGATTAGTGTTAATGTGTTATTTATAGATGAAAAATAAGTTGGTTGATGAGAGGGCCACATGCGTGCGTATTTACGCAAGTGACGTTACGCCGTGTGTGGTGGCGTAGTGTTGTAGGCTAAACGATGATGGCAGCCGTGGGTTGACACCGATGCATTTCAGAATATAAACTATTTAAAAGTTGGCGGAAAGCCCCCGACACTGTAACGTGAAGAAACTTGAAGTTTTAACATTGTAATCGCTTCAAACACACACTCGCTGGTCCGGGGAACGGTAAGTTTACGAGGCTGCGGGCTGCACAAACCATCCCAAGTGACGCCGAGTCCTGTGGGTCAACCGTGCCCTCTGTTAAATGCACACATGTTCAGTGCAGAGCTAAGAGCATGAGTGATGAGCTACATTTCACATGTGCTCTGTATCCCATTCCGTTAACCCTTCCATAACCTAGCCTACATGAGACCTAGCTAATCTTTGGCGCAGCTCAAGCTAATAGGAGCGGCTAATCTCGTTCTTGATTTTTTAATAGACGGCTAACGCCGCCCATATGTGGGTGTATTTACATGGTATCAGCCATACCATATGCTTATTCTGGCCTCTGGGACTTTTAGATTAAGGTGTTAAAACACGGATGTTTAGGGACAAACTTCTAGCTCTTTACCCATAATATTATTGATGATGATTCTGTGTTTGCATGCAGTGGCACTATGCCCGCAGCTACTGTGGATCACAGCCAAAGAATATGTGAGGTTTGGGCCAATAACCTGGAGGAGGAGTTGAAGAGGATCAGACATGTCATCCGCAAATACAACTACATTGCTATGGTATGAATCTGCTTTCACGTTCATTTAGATACTATCATGCATTAGCTATTTGTCGGCCAGTAAAATATTTGATCAGCCTTCTGTTGTCCTCGGGTACGTGTTTCTAAAAGCTTTTTGCTCAGATTATAATATTGATGACTAGCTATTAACAATAGATACAACATTGCCCCATGAATTGCTACAATGCCCATCAGATCAGGGTAGGTAAAATATTCTATCCTCACATCACGACCTGGTTTTGTTTTGATTGAGTGTATATTTCTCTTTTTATATCAAACAATATATTGTATTACTTGGTTACTATTGACTTTGAGATATTGACATACAAGACCTATATTGTCCTCTATAGTAACCAGATGCCAGGTAATCAGCAGCACGTCTAGGGTAACACAGGTAACACATTCCTGATGTATTTGGAAAATATTGTCTGAATATTGTGACTGAGATAATGGGGAAAAAAAGTTATTCATTTTTGTCAATATTGCCCATCCCTGATCCTAATAGAACTATGCATCATGTAATTATAAAAAACATTAAGTCCTTACAGCAGGGGTGTCGAACTCATTTTGGTCTGGGGGCCACATATGACTTAATTTGATCTCAAGGGGGCCGGACCAGAAAACTCACAGCATAAATACTCATTTGTGCAGAGAAACATCTAAAATATTTTTATTGAAGAGAACTGTTCCTTTATAAAATATTAAGAACAACCTGAAACTGTCTCATTTTTGTGCAGTACAACTCAATACAGTAATTTTGAAAAAAAAACAACAAAAAAACATTTGGGTTTTATTAGAGCATGTGCAGATTAATACAGAAATTATTTGAACTCAGCGTTCTGCACATAAAAAAAAAAAAAAAAGATCCAGACCTAAAATCATCAGTATTTTACCTTTTTATTTTACAGGATTTAGTCATGCTTTGTTTTTGATCCAGAAACTTGGCATCTTTTAGCCTGCACAAGTGCATCAATATCAGGCATCTTATCCTGAGTAGCTGCCAATTTCAAAATGTCATTTAAGTGCTTGTGTGTTAGCTTTGAGCGCAGCTTTGTTTTATTAAGGTTCATTATTATTATTATTAAAATTCAATTTTTGCTGTGTATTTTTATTACAAATCAGCTGAGGGCCGGATCAAGTCTGTAGGCGGACCGGATCCGGCCCCCGGGCCACATGATTGACACCCCTGCCTTACAGAGTTCTCCTGTCACTGTAATGTAAATAAACATCTCTCCACAGGACACAGAGTTTCCTGGGGTGGTGGCGCGGCCGATCGGAGAGTTCAGGAGTAACGCGGACTATCAGTACCAGTTATTGCGCTGCAACGTGGACCTGCTCAAGATTATCCAACTCGGACTCACATTTATGAATGAACAGGGCGAATATCCACCAGGAACATCCACATGGCAGTTCAATTTTAAATTCAACCTCACGTAAGAATTTTATCAGACTTTATCATAACTACCATAGTAAATAATTTACCCTCATCTAATCATTTATTCACTCTTTTTCTTCTTTGCCATATATTCACTCTCCCTCCTCTGTACCATATATTCACTGTCACTCTCTGTACTATATCAATCTGGAAATGGAAAATTTCAAATTTGTGAAAAATGATATAATAATATGAACAAAAAGGAAATATATGAATGTAATATGCATTGATTTAGTTATTAGAAATCATATCTAAATATGTGCTTGTCAACGGTGCAGTGTTTGTTGAATGTTTCAACCCTCTCTTTCTCGATTTCTTGCTACGACTATTGAGTCCAATAAAGCCTTTAGACCAGAAATTCAGAAATCTTGTTTTGTCTTATCTCATAGTAATTATTGTCTCATCCCAGCCCTATTTATCACAGATCGCTTTCTTTTGCTTATGTTTCTGTCAGAGAGGACATGTACGCGCAGGACTCCATTGAGCTTCTCACCACTTCAGGGATTCAGTTTAAGAAGCACGAGGATGAGGGAATAGAGACTCTGTACTTCGCAGAACTGCTCATGACGTCTGGGGTTGTATTGTGCGATGGAGTCAAGTGGCTGTCCTTTCACAGGTACCCTAAAACATATACCACTCTATTATTTTCAGTGTCAAAAGTAAGTAGTAAAATGTTAAACAAACAGTATGTATGTATATAAGTAAATGTGTGTGTGTGTGTGTGTGTGTGGATCAGTGCATGTGTGTATTGGGGTGTGTGTGTGTATCAGTGCGTGTGTGTGTGCGTGTGGATCAGTGCATGTGTGTATCAGTGTGTGTGTGTATATCAGTGCGTGTGTGAATCAGTGTGTATCTGTGTGTGTGTGTATCAGTGCATGTGTGGATCGGGGTGTGTTTGTGTGTGTGTGGATCAGTGCGTGTGTGTATCAGTGCGTTTGTATCAGTGTGTGTGTGTATCAGTGTGTGTGTGTGTACACATTATATGTATGTATGTGTGTGCTGTATATATTACACATACACTACAGAAAATGGCTACAAAACATTTTTAAACCCCACATGTATGATCCAGAGGCTAAATTTTTTGAATAATCAGAAGTAAATATAGGGCAGTGGGCGGAGGTAGGGGGTAGGTGAAAATTTGTTCTGTTTTGAGCACTCAAGCCTCAAATACTCAACGATGCAGGATTACTCAAACATGCAAGAATCAATAACAATACAAATTTTGAGTAAAGTAATGATCAAGGAAAGTCATGATTACGAAATTAAAAGCTCTTTTAAATTTCTATTGCTGGGCAACTTAATGCTGTTTAAATAACTATAACAGTTTTAGCTGTTCTATTTTGTGTATAAATTATTATGTTTTATATGTGACTATGTTTTCTATTTGACTAGAGCAGCTGTACAGTAAGCAGCTTGAATTCCTTGTGTTTGTAGTGGGTATGACTTTGGATACCTGATAAAGATCCTGTCCAATGCGAATCTTCCTGAGGAGGAGGTGGACTTCTTTGAGATTCTGCGTTTATATTTTCCTGTGATCTACGACGTGAAGTATCTCATGAAGAGCTGTAAAAACCTAAAGGTACAAAGGCTGTGATTTCAAATAGAACTCATGAACCAAACCGGTGCAATATAGATAGTTCATTTGTTGGTTAAACAAGCTAATTTCATGGCAAAATGTTCAGACTTTAGTAAGAAAATAACCCATCCTCAAGAGGCAGACAATAAGCTATGTCTAATTTTGTCACTACCAAGGAAAAGGCCCAGTAGTTGATACCACCATGATAATAAAAACGCATCACAAAATTACGGTGGTTTCATATGGTCTTACACTAATTCTGATAAAGATCAAGACCGAAAGGTCTACATGAGGACTCAAACGGGGACCTAATCAGGGCCCAACCAGGAAACATGTGTACGAACCCCAAGTATCAATCATTATCAGTGTGTATGTAAAGTGATGATAGTGGCTCAGGTGGTTGAGTGGTAGTTTTATCATTGGAAGGGTCCCAGCTCTGGACAGGTGCATACTGTTGTTATGTCCTTGGGTAAGACGCATCTCCTACCTTATAATAATGTTGTCTATGACTCATTGACTGGTGTTTTGTTTTTCTTTCAGGGTGGTTTGCAGGAGGTGGCGGAGCAGTTGGAGCTGGAGAGGATTGGGCCTCAGCATCAGGCTGGCTCTGACTCTTTACTCACAGGAATGGCTTTCTTTAAGATGAGAGAGGTGGGTAACTATGGCTACACATCTGCCATTATTTTTCAATGAAATCATGCTATAAATGACAGGAGCCTCACATGTTTTGATAATTATTTGCTTGAAAATCAGACTTAGTCAGACTTAATACATTTTTTAGCTTACAACTTACCGTATTTTCCGCACTATAAGGCGCACCTAAAAGCCTTAGTAGTCAGGAGGCGTCTCCGAAGTAATAGCAGTAATAACCCTTTAAGGACTGAGCACACTATGGGCCAGTATAGGTCACCTAGACTTTTATTCTTTTTTAGCCATAAAAATCATGTTAAACAAAGTATCAGAATTTACTGCATTTTTTCACACAACTACTTCTGTTTTACACATCCATCCGTATTTTTTTCTTTTACGCATCGAATAAATGACTGGGAAAATCCCCACAGCCCCGCGCTCTCATTCGTCACCTTCAGGACAACAGAGGCAGATTACCGTAATGACGGTAAAATATTTAGATAGCCCCGTGTCTCCGCTTTGAGACGCCGTTTAAATTTACATGAGAGCACGACTGGGCGCGGAGTTACGCTGCTGGAAAGTCCGCAACCGCGAGTCTAACGGCGACGATAGGATCCGACGCTATAGGGATAACGGGGAGACGGCGCCGGGCGACGTACGCCACAATCTGCCAATGGATTGCGGATGCCTGGGCTGATATATCAGTCTCAACTGTGGTCCGAGTTTCACGAAGGCAGGAATTGTCACTGAACTGTTGAGACAACAGCAGCGACACAGATAATGGTGATTTTGACGAGACGGAATCGGGCACTTTGAGCTCGACCAACTGTTCAACTCAGACACTGAAGAGGAAGAATTCGACGGATTCGTGAATGAGGAATGAACTGAAAAAGTGAGCTTTGCGTGTTTCTTTCACGTGTTTACAACTAAACAAGGCTGGGAGATATTGCGAATATGGAAATTAACGTTTGAGCAACGTTGAGTTGCGTTGCACTATTTTGAGAGTCACTATATTGTGATGCATTAAATTGTTTTGTGAGTGAACAAAGTTTTCAGAACGTTTTTTTTCATTCTATTAATAACGTTTGACTGACTGACTTATCTGACTGTTTTGTTGACGTTCCCTTTAGCGCAGCTCCATCTCGTGGATGCGTAACACAACCCCAGATACTACAGTAGTTTCTATTCTATGTGCCTTATAATGCGGTGCGCCCTATATATGAAATTTGTTTTAAAATAGGCCATTCATTGAAGGTGCGCCTTATATTCCGATGCGCCTTATAGTGTGGAAAATACGGTAGACATGTTTTATTGATTTATAAGAGGCCTCCAAGGTTAACGGTTCATCCTTGCTCAGACCAGTGTGTACTGTTGTTGTGTTCCTGGGCAAGACTCTCTGGAATAAAACATTATATAAGACTGATCTAAGGGTCTTACACAAAAAAATGTGTAAGCAACCGTAAACAATACAATAATTTGAAGAAATTATTATAGAAAAGGTAAGAATATGCAGTTGATTTATCTAAAATAGTTTTGTTATTTCTGTAAGCTTCAAACCAAATGTATATTTAGTGTAATATAAATCTACTCCCTTTTCAGATGTTCTTTGAGGATCATATCGACGACGCTAAGTACTGTGGTCACTTGTATGGGCTCGGCTCTGGCTCTGCCTACGTCCAAAACGGGACAGGAAATGCCTATGAAGAGGAAGCCAACAAGCAGCAATCGTGACCCCTCCCCCCTCTTAATTTCTCCATCCTCCATTGTCATGACAACAATCAACGCTGAGCCCAAAATGTGACATAAAAAAACATCAATGGGTTGTTTAGCCAGCTGTTGAAGTGAATTTAAGGTCAAATTTGGGTTAAAAAGAATCTAAATCGTCAACCCATAGGCAGCCTGTATATGAGAGTCTGCTAGTCTTTTATTCCTATGAAGCAGCATAGATGGTCTGGTTCGTTCAGTTAAATTTGCTTGGGGAAAAAAGATGGGGATTTTAGTTTTCCTAAAATGTTCTGTAGATTTTTGCACTTTAAAACTAACCTGATTTTATAAGGAAAGCTCAAATATCTCAAATGGCGTGTCTCTCCTCTTTGTTGCCTTCTGAATCTTTGCTATTTTTTACATTGTGTGGTTTTGTCTCATTGTACCGTCTACACCTCATCACCGCCAAGTTCAGCCTTATAACAAGCTAATAATATCTTTTAAAATGCTAATTTATTAACACATGTCAGAAAGCTCCTTCATTTTGCAGTGGGAAATGGGGCGCCCAGTGAATGTCTTCTTTACATGCAAAATACTGTTTATTTGTTTGTGTTCATACATATCATGTTATTGTTTAAAAATATGGGGAAAATAAGTATCAATGTAGCATGATGTTAAACAAGCTAGCACTATCGTACCTAAACTTAAGCTCTGCCAATATTCAAAGTATGAACAGATTTCTTCAAAAGTTTGGACATATATTTTACTGGTTTTCAAAAAGGGGTTGAGGAGCCATTGTTGGTATCTACAAGACTTGTCCGTGTCAAAGTTATAAGTTACTTTTAATTTGAAGTTTTATTCCTGTTCAAATTCAGCATTTCATAATAAATCTGTATAGACCATTGTTTAGGCCTCTTTCAGTCTAGGATCAGATCTTTTTGGTTTAGTCCTGGTTTGGTTCTGTTTTGTCGGTGCTTAGTTCTATTGTCCTGGTTTTGGGGTTTGGCCCAGTTAAATAAAACCAGACTTTGTCCTGTTTTAGTTTGTTTATCCTTTGTTTGTAATAATGTTGATTTAAAATATCACAATAATTTTAATAAGGTGAAAAATCAAAATTTATGAAAAGTTAGAATTGGCCTTTGAAAATAAAAAATTGTGTCCAAACTTTTGACTGATGCTGTAGATGCATACCAGACCATATTTTAAATTGGACAAACTAAAGTCTTCAGATTTTACAGACCATCTTATTAAAAACATTGTCAAGCTGCAATGATGTTAAATCACAACTACTCCTGTTCTGCGAGTATAGTTTTGTTTTATTTGTAGCATTTTAAGGTTGTAATAAAAGAAAAAAAACACTTTTATTGAATGTAAAAGAAACCGCTTTGCTTTTAAATACTTCATTACGTTTAGGTTTTGTGGTATACTTCCTTTATTACTCCATGCTGCATACTTGAGCCGCATGTACTGAAACATTTGATGATAAATGCAGTGTTGGGCTTGTCTTGAATTGTAGGTTGAAGTATCTGCAGATTTGTCCCTTAATGGTAATAATATAAAGGTTTAGCATCTCACTCTTTGTTTCTGCAGCACGACACACTGTAAACAGGAATATGCAATATACCTGAGGGTTGTTTTTAGGTTATTTTGTAAATAAAGGCTTCAAACTTTTCTACCATCATCAGTCTCATATCTGCATTTATATGGAGATTAAACAGACAAAGGTGGATTAATATGTAAGAATACTGATGATCAGTTTGCATGGTATGATAACCTTGAGTTGACGCACTATGTAACTTCTTTTGGGTGGTTGTCTTCATGGGGATGTCATTGCTTTGCCTCAAATGTTCTACTATGGGATTAATCTCCAACTAGACAAGGAAGTGGTGCCATTATTCCAAGTTACAGGTCAGATCTGTACAAGAGGTAACCCAACTGATAGTAAGAGTGCATCTTTTTGAGCAATAAATAATAAAACATCAGCAATTAGGTAAATGTAATCTAGAAGTTATGGCGTATTGTGGAACTTTCCAGGCAAAACAATAACATCTCCATGGACACAAGCAGCTGACCGTCCACTCCAGAAAAGTGACATTGTGGATCTTTGAATAATTACTCCGTTAATTTAACTTTGCGTAACTGGTCCTGATAGAGTTGTGATCAAAGAAAAATAACAATAAAATATAATAGAAAAATAAGATTATTTACATGCATCTTAAATATAATAGTGCTCCCTTATTTTGGTTAAACAGATATGAAAAGATAATATTTGGCTTTATGAGTACCACCAGATCTACACCCAGACTATATTGGGCTAAAGATGGTCTAAAATTGAACAAAACCATGGATTGGAGGACAAAAATGCCAATATACTACTTTGAAAAACAAATACTGAAGAAACAAAATATTTTTTTATATATATATGTGTAAATATCACCCATTCTGAGCTTGCAGCTACATTAATTTGACCCTTATGGGCTTTGGTATGTTCAATAATATGTGACATATTTAATGGTTTGAGGCTGAAGAAGAGCTTGTTTAATTGTCATAAGGCATCACCACTGTACAGTACATGTCCTCACTTTGTCCCAGACACAAATTAGAAAAATATAGATATACATATTACTGTCACTACAGGAGATATTTTCAGACAAGCTTACATTCAAAACAAGATTTAGAATAATGTACAAAGCATTCAAAGACATTTTAGAAGACCGCTGTTTTTTGCACTGACGGTAATAAGAAAAACACACTTCATGACGAGTGTGTTGAAATCTGCAGCAGAGAGGTTGTAGTTTTGGGTGTTGTGCTGAGAGAAGAAGTTGAAGTTACCAGAGAAACAAGTGAACATGGCTTGAATATCTGTTCTTGATGCTTTTAAGGAATTTAGTGAAGAACCCCCTCTTAACTAACTTCCAGCTGTCTGGGTAGAGGAAGTCTGCAGATCTCTTTTCAAGTTCAGTTTAAAGGTGAAATGTGGAGAATTCCTTATCTAACCAACAGATAAAAATTATAGCTTGTCTGATATTTGTAACTATGTAAATTACCTCTTGAATTCATCCATTCATCTTCCATATAGGTTAATATTTTTTACCAACACCTGTGGGTCTTATGTGAAGTACACAGATAAGCCCGAGACCATTTATAGACATACTGGTGGAGCAGTGGTTGTATGGTTAGCACTTTCTTCTTATAGCAAGAAGGTCCCTGTACGATAGGCAACCTTACAGATTAACAAATTAAAATATTTTAATGACCCAAAGCCGGTCAGTTGGGGTGCTTTGCTTCCCGCATCAACCCAAAATATCATCAATGTTGAGTGGGGTCCTTTGAAATATAACCTATTCCACCCCACCTCAAGTAAAAGTCAAGTAATACACAGTTGTACAGCAGGACATAAACTGCAGTATTTGAGTACTACTACTGCAAACAGCACCAAATTTGATAGGAAAACTAGGCAAACATAACAAAAATATAACTAAAAATAAATCTACAGACAAAGGGGGTTCACTTCTCAGCACAACACCGGTGGTCTGAGGTTGAAGAGAGTTTGGCAGCTATTGTAGTCAGGTGTTAACAGCAAAGATCTGCACTCATTCATGCTTTTACAATTGAAAAAAGCCCTTAGTAACATGGAAATTATCTTTTTCCCAAGCAGAAAGAAGTTACATTTCACTACGACACACATCCTGAGATGAGGCATGCATCAGTCCTTTTGTTTGTTCAATATAAAAATGGCTAAACAGTCGTACAGTAACATACAGTTGATTTTAACACTACTAATGTTTGGCAACTCTTTCTACGCTCTACAATTGAGATATAACATAAAAATAATACGATTTATGTATTTTTTTTTAACAATCTTTGTCCATCATTGCTCTGTGCTTTTCAGACAAAATGAATGACTTGTCTATCAGTTTTTTCAGCATAAAAATAATAGAAAGTAGTTATAGCGTCACGGTTTAGTAGTCTTTGTGTTGGTTGTATAGAGCCCTCTCCAAACTGTTGGAGTAAAATAAAAGTCCAGTCTTCAAGGTGTCATGTTTAGGCACAAACTCAAAAGAGGGTGACCTGTGGGAAACAAGAGATGATAGAATTATAAATGTAGAAATTTACATTTTTTTGCTGGTAAAATGTACAGCATAATTTAGTTTTCTTATATTTTCGCAGTGTTTGTAGCATTTTTGAAAGTAAGGGGAAAAGGGCAGGGACGGTATTAAAGGTTCACTATGTAACTTTTCTGGTGTGGGGGCTCTGTCAGCTTCTTGCCCTATATGGAGATATTATTGCTTTTCCTGGGATATTCTTCCACATCGCATTAAACCTCTGTATACATTTATTAGATTATTGGTGTATTTATGGCTCTGCCCTATAACTTGGATAAAGAAATGTAATGCCATATTGTGGAACATTCCAAGCAACATCTCCAAAGAGACAACCAGGTGACAGACCCGTCATGAGAAAAGTTGCATGATAGCGATAATGTTATAGATTAAGACTGTGTAAAAATTGGCACCTTTACCTTTAGATTCGGACCTATTTCTTCAGTCACGCCTCATGTTCAATTATCATTATTGGATTACTAGCACCTGGAACACAGTGCTTTATATTACACAAATGAAAAATATATTGTACATAAATAAAACTAACTAATATATGTTCATGAAATTACTCTTGCAGTCCTGTACCTTTTTTATCCTTGTCGGCTGCACCTTCATTGTCAGACCAAGAGGGGGTGGTGGTGAGTAGTCGGCTCTGGGACTCTCTCAGAGGTTTGGAGGGGAACTGGCGCCCCTCGGCTGCACTGAGGACAAACACGGAACAACACAAAACATGAGACGAAAAAGATGAGAGAGAGTATGACAATATCTGCTTTGAGAAAATATGAACATGAACATGTCAGAAAAGTTACATGGAGCACCTTTAATAAATGTGTAGTTTTAGCAGCTACTTTGAATTTTCATTACTTACTTTGTTTAGTTAGTTACACTTTGCAAGAAATATTACGTTGATGAAACCTGTGACATATTTAATCATATAATGTCATCAAAAGTCCCTAAATGAATTCCTGGCGGACTCACCTCTTTGTGGTCGGGATGGGGCCAATGGGGGATGGTGGCTGCTCAGGGTCAAGATTCACCAAACATGTTGGGAATGAACATCCATCTCCTAAACTGGAAACAAGAAAAGAAACATAAAATGGTCAGAATAATGAATGCAATTAATAAAACTTGTGTGCTTTGTGCTAAAGATGAACAAAGACACAGTAACATGCTATAACACTACTAACACAGACTTTTTATTGTTTAGTCATTCTTATTTCTTTCACTTTACTAAACTTATATAGGTCAAGGAAGTTCTATACTTCTCTTCTCTCTCTCTCTCTCTCTCTCTCTCTTCTCCTGCTTCACTCTCTGACGCTCTCTCCTTCTCTCTCTCCTTCCTCATCTCTTTTTCACACTCAACCCTTACCCTCGTATGTCTAAATAACCTCTCATTCTCTCCCCCTCCTCTCTCACTCTCTCTCCCTCTCCTTCCTCTGTCTCATCTCTCCCTCCTTCTCTCTCTTCCTCACCCTTCCCTCAATCTTCACGCTCTCCCTCCCTCCATCTCTCTCTGCTCTCTCTTTCACTTTCCTCTTCTCTCTCCTCTCTTTCTCACCCCCCCCACCCTCATATCTCTAAATAGCCTCCACTCACTGTGTCCCCCCATCTCTCCCTCCTTCCTTCTATCTCTCTTCCACACCCTCCTTTATTCTTGCACTCGCCCTCCCTCCAATTCTCTCTCTCACACCCTCTCCCTCCCTCCCTCCCTCCCTGCATCCCTGCTTTCTCCGACTGTCTCACTATAACCCTCTTACCCTCTCTCCTCTCTCTCCCTCCCGTCTCTCCTTCCTCTCTTCCGTATACAGATCTTGACAGCTTTACCCAGAGGAGCCGAAGACGTTTGACCTAGTTGTCCATCTCCATCACAATATTGGCCTTGTCAAACTCTGTTAAATCTATACTTTTCTTTCTCCCAACTTCAAACTTCAAGGACAAAACGTTCACTCTCAGCCGACCACATAACGCCCACAAATATAAAGAGCTTATCTGTGCTAATCACCTCCTCTGTCAGTCATGTGAAGTGCTATGGCAGCTTAATGTAGAGGCATGTTGTGTCTGTTCAAATAAAGTGGGACAAAATTCACTTCATTCACTGATGGATGTCTCACTTGACACAAACTTCAGTCTATGTATTTATAGTGATTTTTTTTTTTTTTTAAACTCTATCCATTCTTGATACCTCTATTTTAGTTTTTGATAGGCCTATATTGGCTCCTGACTTATATAGATTTTATTAGATGCCACCTTCAACATTTAGTACTTAGTTCCTCATTGGATTGGATATTTATATATATATATATATATATATATATATATATATATATATATATATATATATATATATATATATATATATATATATATATCTAATATAATTTCTAATTATAATAACAATGCATTAGTCTGATATATAGTGCTTTTTTAGACTCTTGTCATTTTACATTTTTGTGCATTATTCATTCACTCCACACTTGGTGGTGGTAAGATTCTATTGTAGCCACAGCTGCCCTGGGGTAGACTGACGAGGCTGTCAGTCTGCGCCATCGGCCCCTCCGACTACCGCCCTAACCATTCACACACCACATTAATATGAGGCAAAGTAGGTGAAGTATCTTGTCCAAGAACACAACAACAGACGTTTTATTGAATATCAAATGCTTTCAGAGACCATGTTGGATTACATAAAACAGACCATAAACATAAAGGTTAGAGGCTTGGACGAGAATAGGGCTGTATCCTCAGACGCTTCACCATGTCTATGTATGAATGTGGTGTGTGCGTGAGTGGTAAGTGGTGGCCAGAGAGGCCAATAGTATTCTTCAGTCTCAGCTTCCTGTTATATACAACATTTTTTGCATTAAAAACACGTATTATTTGTTATAAATTTTTAATCGTGATGGCAACATTCTCATCATTCTGATACTCATTAATAAATTGGTAGTCTCACTTCAATCAGTCTATATCCCAGGGCAGCTGTGGCTACAGAAGTAGCCTCCCAATGAATATAAAACCATTGAGTGTTCAAAAACCACTGTATAAATAAAATATATTATTATTTTGATACTATAATAAATATTGGATCATTCTGGTTGATAAATCTTCAAATTATTACTTATTATTTTAAAATAACTCGAGTATGTTAATAATACAATTCTCAACAAAACAACATATTGGATAAATATATCTCTATCTAACACTGAACACATTTTTCATATTGTGTATTTCCTGTATTTCTGTAACACTCTCTGCTCGGACCTCAGTCTCAGAAACTTCTAGACTAAAAATTAAAGGTCAACTGTGTGCAAATCTGTGTAGTAATCTACGTTGGGATATCATAAATAATGTGATCACTTCCTCCCTGTGTTCACAGATTTATTTACCTGTAATAGTGTAATATTGTGGTCTACGGGAGAGGGTCTCACCTGGAGAACACAGGGACAGGCCAGTACTTCACTTCATCTCCAAAAACCTGCCGGAAGTTTTTGCTGCAGCCGAGACTGAAGCCGCTTTTGTCTGTGCCATGGCGAAAAACTGGGGCCCGAACTGCCTCTGTGTAAATGAAGGAAATGCATTTATAAGTATAGGCAAACATAGATTCAAAGAAATATGTTGCCAAAAATGAAACTAATGTGTAGAACAGTGTTTTAAATGAAAACAAGAGGACATGTGTCTTGTGATATGTGAGGCAGTGACAGTGAGTTAAGTGCAGTTGTCTTATAAGTAGAAGGTTGGGAGTTCGATCTCTGCTTAGACCAATAGAAGGTCAAGTCTCTGAGTGTGAGGAGGGAATATTGTAAATAAATATATTTACCAGTTATTATTAATAATGCTATTAAGTCTGCACCATAGACTGTATATATAAATGGACATATAACTTCACTTCATATTCCATCGACTTTGGCTCCAAAAATTGAATTGGAGTGAGCCTAGTCATTTTGCTCTTAAAATGTTTGTATTACCCCACTCTACATGATTCTGGTATTTTTATTTTGCTAACATTAATAACAAACCTTCGTTCCCTGAGGTCTCTCCCACTAGCTTTAGCAACAGGTTTGATTGGCAGCATCGCAAAGCGCCTGCTCCCTACTATACCAAACGGGGTGTTACCTTCATCACCCTCACTCCAGACTGGCTCTTTGGTTGCTATGAGACTGGTCAGAATTCCAAACATGGAACTCTGCTCCAAATTTGCCCCTATAAATGCCAGACTCAATGAGCTTTTACTGGAGCTGAATGGTTTGGGTGACTTCACACTCCGTTCCATTTCTTTATACAGTCTATGGTCTGTACTCAATTTCTGTCATGCCTTCTCTGTCCCTCTCTCTTTCTCTATCTTTCTCTCACTTCCTTTCCTTTCTTGACCTCTCCTCCTCTCTGTCTACTCTCCTCCTTTCTCTTTCTCTCTCTCCCTTTTTCTGTCTCTCCCTCCCTCCCGCTCAGATACAGTACAGAGATATGCAGATAAAAGTGGTTCCTAGGGTCAAAATGAGACCACTGTGTCTGGACCTACTTAAAAAGGTATTTTATAGGCCGCAAATTAGGAAGTAACGCTGGTTCATTATTAGCTTGCTAGTTGTTAGCTTTACCATGACGGCAAAACTCTGCTCTGCTCTAAAATATTGGAAAGGGAGGAATCAGTTTAGACCACTGCAAAGAGTTCAACGTGAACTGGTGCAGCAGCTACAAGATTTTGTGATTTCTTTTTTTTGTTTTTTTGTCTTTTTCTTTGAGCACAGTTGGTATAATACACACAGTTTAAGAAGTATTGCTCACCGAGGGTGGAGCGGTTCTTGCACACGAGCCAGCAGTGGTAGATGAAGAGCGAGGCCAGACTCACAGAAAACATGGACGCCGAGAAGAACAGGAAGAGAATATGGAACTTAGCCTGAGTGTCTGGGAGCCCGTTCTGGCCAGGAAACATCACATTCATCAATAAATAACCAGGAAGAAATATTTATTTATTTATTTAATAAATCTGGCAGCCAAATACTTTTTGTTGTAACCTTCAACTCATACAAAGTTACAAATCTATCATACAGATTTACATTGCCCAATTTTTTTAAACAATAAAATGCAAAATTGTAATGTGCAATACTGCACCATAATGTGAATTGCCACCTGTATAATACACTACCTGCTGTATTTCATGTTCATGTGCTGCACTCTACATAACCATAGTCAGTCACTTAATGGTACTGTAGCCCATTTATTTTATTTTGCTTGTGTTGTGTTAAATTTAAGTCTATTTTCTAATATTTATTTACCCAGATTTTTGACTATCTATTTCTATTCTCTTGATGTTCTTAAACTGTGCGTTGCAACCCTGGAATTTCCTCAGTGTGGGACAAATAAAGGTTTTCTTATCTTAAGACATTTTTACTTGGTAGTTTGCTCTGCATTATTTATTGCTCAGTGGTGTAAACTACTTTGGTATCAACAAAGGTAAGGTTAGTGAGGGGAGAGAAACATGAATAACAGAGGTAATTAACTACTGCTACTACTACTACTACCACCACCACTACTACTACTTCTACCACCACTACTACTACTACTACTACTACTGTCACAATCATCATCCCAGTTCAGCTTGATTCTAGTGAGGTATTACAAACTACAATGCATGTTACTGTTCACGAATGTTGTCAATGTTAACTACATTTTCATACCAAGTACTCTCTGAGGCGGAAATGTGCTCTACCTCCAGCCTTTCAGAGACAAATCACATCACAATCATTATACAATATTTGATTATATATGGTGAAAAGTATTTATACTGGGGATCTGGATACTGACCAGCCAGAACTTGATGAAGTACTTGAGGTCTGTTGCGGTGATAAAGAGGCAGTAGAGCAGCGAATACAACAGAAACAACATGAAGAACTTATAATTGGAGAACCCCACACAATTGTTCACCCTGCAATGAAATCACAAAATAAAATAATTAAAATAAATTAACAGACGCTGCTGTTGCGATTGTGAAATACAATATAGATAACAACTTCAATACCACCGAAATGACCATTGACCATTTTATTTTTAAATGAACCATATATATATATATATATATATATATATATATATATATATATATATATATATATATATATATATATATATATATATATATATATATATATATATATATATATATATATATATATATATATATATATATACATACATATATATATATATTTTTTTTTATTTTTTTTTTACTTTTGACAATAAATGCTTATGTTTATAACTATTGGTGAAGCGGTATCAGTGGGTCTGGTTGAGTGCATGCAGAGCCACATTTGGATGTGTTGTTTTCAGCTCCTCTGTCTCTCAGTCTGCCGAGGAACAACTCAAATCTGCTCTGGAATCTGTGTTTGTTTTGGCTTTACTCAGTTTGACGACAGGCTGCTCAAGCTGCTCAAGAGGCAAGATTTTCAAAACAAACAGGACAGAGAAGCTAATAAGAAGCTAAACAATAATGATGTATTTGGTTAATAGAAATAGCCAGATGTGATTGTATATCTGGGGATAGATATAGTAACTGTTGAAAACCTATGCAAATAAGGCGTAAACTATGAATATATGTAGGATTAACCAAGGAGTATGCAGTATTAGAACTATAGTCAGTGAATATATTGGTAAATAATATAATATAAATAATAAATAAGTAACTTTTCTGGTGCACGGTACGGTCACCTGTGTGTCTCAATTTTTTCACTTTGCCTGTAATGTTCCACAGTATGGCATTATTATGGCATGGCACTTAATCCATGTGTTTCAAAATTGTAATGAATCAACTCAAAGTAATTTGTACCTACTATCTATACTGACCCCTTGTGGTGGAAGGGTCTTTAGTCCTATCTTGCAATGGGACAGAACAGTACAATAATAACCAAGATATATATGCTGAAAATATCCAATATAATGTGGTCTAAAAGTGAGATTAGATTATAAATGCATTAAGAATAAATAATAATAATAATAATAATAATAATAATAATAATAATAATAATAATAATAATAATAATAATAATAATAATAATAATAATAATAGTCTCTATACTTAAACCACAGTCAATAGATGACACCTGCACTGTATACTCATGCACTTTTTCATTTAAACAAAGCAATTTAATATAAAACATATGGCTATAATAAATGGTTGAATGTATAAAGTTTGAACTGACCAGGGGCAGTGGTGATCCATCTTCAGAATACACCTGCAAAAGATTTATAGTCAATTGAATCCATTTGACTATTCGACAGTGTTTTTCAGTGTATTTGTACCATATTGTACTACACAGAGATATGAGTCGTACTTATCACAGACTGAACAGTGGTGACATCGATCAGGCTTCAGCAGCTGGCACCGGTCACAGAAACGAATCGCTGATGAAAGAAAGAAAGAGAGAGAGAGAGAGAGAGAGAGAGAGGTGAGATAAAACCAAAACCAAGTTTCAACAAAAAAAAAAGATGTCAAAACTAAAACAGAGACAAAATACCCCAGGACTAAACCCACTCTACTCTAGGACTAAACCAGGACTAAACCAGGTCTAACCTTACCCAGTACTAAACCAAGACTAAATCAGTTCTATCCAAGGACTAAACCAGGTCTACCCCAAGACCAAATCAGGTCTGACTTTCAGAGTTGGTGCTTGTGTGTGGATGGGATAAACTAGATCTTCCACATATCTACCTTAGTCAACTTAGTTCTAGGGTAGGACTAACCAGGACTATCCCAGTAACAAAGCAGGACTTAACCAAGTCTACTCGAGGACTAAACCAGGCCTAGTCCAGGGCTAAAGCAGGTTTACTAAACCTAAGACTAAACCAGATCTAACCCAGTACGAAACCAGGTCTAACCCAGAAACAAACCAGGACTACTCCAGGACTAAACCCGTTCTACCCCAGAACTAAACCAGGTCTATTCCAGGCCTGACCTCCAGAGTTGGTGCGTGTGTAGATGGGCAGGTCTTTGGCGATCCTACGGAGGATCTCCTGCTGTGACTCCCCTCGGTCCTCACGCTCCAGCAGCTCTTTGTCGGAGTACGACAGGTGGAACTGAGCCAAAACAAACATTTATTTATAAAAGAACAGAAGCAGTGGGAAATATGGTAATGTGACCTATATTATGAGGTCTTAATATCTGAATGTGTCCAGTTTGTTTAAATAAACATAAAACATAAAAAGAGACAAAACCTACTAAAGAACAAAACCAGTATCAGGCATTTGTATATTCATTTAAAACAATAGAAAATAGGTTAAAAAAAAATAAAGAAAATGCATTAAAACCCCATGGAAACAAGCAAATAAAACCACACCACCACTTAATGCCACACTGTGAAACTTTCCAAGCAAAGAAACACCTTCATAGAGACAACTGGGTGGTGGAACCTCCAATAGAAAAGTTACATAGTGCACCATTAATATGACAAGTTTAAATACAGAAAATAGGACAAAAACATGTGATCTTATAGCATCATTACAGTAAACTCAACAGTAGCATTAGCCCCTTGTAAAGTGGGCCTTTTATACATGGGACAAATGCATGTGGTTTGAATTGGTTTCAGGCAGAATGAATGTTGTGTTTTGCCTTCTGCAGCTAAAATGCCATGGTCAGGATCAAATACATTATAGATTACAGCCAGAGGCAATTCCATTGTAAAGTATTACTGTCTAAAAGCATAGTTCCATCACAAGCCCAGACTGTGAACTATACTTACAGTATGTAACTGTTTAGCCAAAAAATACAACTGCAAAAGCATGTTTTTTCTCAGTTTTGGTTGTTTATATTTGGTTGTTTCTCATCAGATCAGGAATTAAGATGGCTCCTCTCACACCTAATATAGAGCGATCAAGAGTTCTGGCATCAACTATGCTGAACTCTTCCCCGTACCCACCTATCCCCCCTCGTCTTTCACGCAAACTCCCCCCTGCTCCGCCTCCTCGGCCCTCACCTGGTCCCTCACCCAAACTCCCCCCTGCTCATTCACCTGGTCCCTCACCCAAACTCCCCCCTCCTCGCCCTTCCCCCAGAGCTGTTATCAACAAGAGCTAGGACACACAGGGCCTCTGCTGTCTCAGGACATACAGTCATGATAAAGATAATATCATGCTGAGGCCCTGTGATGGAGCTATATCTACAGTTACACCGCGTAGACTGATTAACAGAAGGACAGTTAGACTGTCCAATCAGAGACATTTAGTTCACATTCCCTGTAAGAAGATAACATCCAGTCCTACTGAAACTAATCTGAAACTTGCTGTGCTCAATGTCAGATCTTTATGTAACAAGTCCTTTTTAATTAATGATTTTATTTCTTCTTTTAGTCTTGACTTTATGTTTTTAACTGAAACATGGCTCGACAAAAACACAGGTAATGCAATTCTAGTGGAATCAACTCCACCCAACTTCAAATTTGAATCTGAAACACGAGTAAACAAAAAAGGTGGAGGTGTGTGCGCATTTTTTAGAGATAGTTTAGTTACTCACAGATTGTCATTTGGAGTGTTTTCATCTTTTGAGTATGTTTCATTCAAAATGGAGCTAAAACAATCCCCCTCCATACTCTACTTAGTCATATACAAACCTCCCCAGCACTGTCTGAGTTTTATTGATGATTTTACTGAGATGCTTTCAGTCATATGCACAGACTTTGATGGTTTAGTCATTACAGGTGATTTTAATGTACATGTGGATAATGTGTTTGACAGGAACGCTAAAGAGCTCAGTTCTGTCCTTGAAACCTTTGGCCTGACTCAGCATGTCAGCGAGCCCACCCACAACAGAGGACACACCTTGGACCTGCTCATTACAAAAGGAGTAAATATTTCAAATGTCAATGTGGTGGATGTTGCTCTGTCTGATCATTTCTGTGTCTTCTTTGACCTGTCTGTTATTCCCAAACCAGCGGCTGGTCCTGCAGTTGTTCGAAGGAGACACATAAATGATAAAACAGGTGCACTGTTCATGGAAATGATACACTTTGAAGATGCCTCATGTTCTGATGTTGATGATTTGTTGAACTCTGTAACTTCGAGTGTTTTGAATGTTCTGGACACCATTGCCCCGATGAAGGTTAAAATGGTTAAAGATAAGCAGAAAGCGCCATGGAGGAATGATGACTCGGTCAGGGCACAGAAAAGGGAGTGCCGGAGGGCCGAGCGGGAATGGCGCAAGTCAAAGCTCCAGGTTCATTATGAAATTTACAGAGAAAAGATGCACATGTACAACCACAGTTTATGTAGAACAAGGCAAAGGTATTTTTCTGACATTATTGGAAGTTGTAGTAACAACTCTCGTATCCTGTTTGCAACGGTAAACAGATTAACAAACCCCCCAGCTCCACTGCCGTTAGAACTAATTTCCACATCTAAGTGCAATGAGTTTGCAGTATTCTTTAATGACAAGGTTCAGGGTATTAAAAATGCCATAAATTCCACAACACAAATAACAACCCAGCACCCACCTAGACACTTAGAGCTGACTCACTTTACACCTGTAACTGATAAAACTGTCCAAGAGATTGTCACCAGTCTGAGTTCATCTACATGCTGCCTCGATGTGCTACCCACTAAATTTTTAAAGTCTGTGCTCAACAGTTTGCTGTCACCACTCACTCACATAGTTAATATGTCACTTCAATCTGGAACATTCCCAAGTGCTTTGAAAACTGCGGTTATCAAGCCTCTCCTAAAGAAGAGCAGTCTTGATGCCACAATATTGAACAATTATCGACCAATCTCAAATCTGCCATTTTTAGGCAAAGTCCTTGAAAAAGTTGTTTACCAACAGCTTATTAACTTCCTTGAAATGAACAACTCCTTTGATGTTTTCCAATCAGGTTTTAGACCCCACCACAGCACTGAGACTGCTCTTATCAAGGTGACAAATGACATCCGCCTGAACACTGATGCAGGCAAAGTCTCAGTCTTGATCCTGTTAGATCTGAGTGCTGCTTTTGACACTGTTGATCATGGGATCCTCTTACAGAGACTGGAGGACTGGGTGGGCATCTCTGGTACGGCACTAAACTGGTTCAAGTCCTATTTAGAAAACAGGGAGTACTTTGTTGAAATTGGAAAATGTATATCAGATAAAATGTCCCTGACCTGTGGGGTGCCCCAGGGTTCAATCCTGGGACCCCTGCTGTTCAATCTCTACATGCTGCCATTAGGCCAGTTAATACGCAGCAATAATGTGTCTTACCACAACTATGCAGATGACACTCAGATCTATGTCTCACTAGCAGCAGGTGAATATGGACCAGTGGATTCACTCTGCCACTGCATCCAACAGATCAGTGTGTGGATGCAAAACAACTTTCTCCAGCTAAACTCAGACAAGACTGAAGTTATCATCTTTGGCCCACAGAAACATAGAGAAAGTGTCAGCAGTCACCTCCAGTCTCTCTCTCTAAAACCTTCAAATCAGGCTAGAAATCTAGGGGTAATAATGGACTCAGACTTGAACTTTAACAGCCACATCAAATCAATAACATCTGCAGCTTTTTACCACCTAAAAAACATTGCAAAAATCAAAGGTATACTGTCAAAGCCAGACTTAGAGAGACTTATCCATGCATTTGTCTCCAGTAGGTTAGACTACTGTAACGGCCTGCTCACTGGCCTCTCCAAACGAGCCTTAACACAGCTGCAGTACATCCAGAATGCTGCTGCTCGGGTCCTGACTAGAACCAGGAAGTATGAGCACATAAGTCCTGTGCTCAGGTCTCTGCACTGGCTTCCTGTAGCTCAAAGAATAGACTTTAAAGCAGCTCTGCTTGTGTATAAGTCTCTCCATGGCCTAAGTCCAAAGTATATCTCCGACATGTTAGTGCCATATGAACCATCTCGCAATTTGAGGACTTCAGGGATCGGCCTCCTGCTGGTGCCCAGAGTCAGGACTAAACATGGGGAATCAGCGTTTAAATTTTATGCAGCTAAAACTTGGAACAGTCTTCCTGAAGATGTGAGACAGGCCTCTACTTTGACAATGTTTAAATCCAGACTCAAAACAGTTCTGTTTAGCTGTGCATATGACTGACAGGTTTTTATTCTGCACTCTTCTCTTTTAATGTTGATTTTATGATGATTATTTGTGATTATTTATGTTTGATTTGTGTGATTTTAATGTCTTTCTTATTCTGTAAAGCACTTTGAATTACCTTGTGTACGAATTGTGCTATACAAATAAACTTGCCTTGCCTTGCCTTGCCTTATATACTGCACTGAAAAACATGCATATTTACTGTCACCTCCACAACCTGACTCTTGATCTGGTTTAGTACTGGTTCAGCCCTGTTTTTCTATTGTATAGACATTCGCAGCATTACATTAGACAGAGTAAACAGAAACACAGCTCATCTTATCTTAGCTGTTCAGCTTTGGATACAACAATATCTCAAATTTAACAGTTAGGACCTCACTATGTACATATTTAATTGCAAGATATCAGTGTCATGTTTTGGTCTAACTCCAACCTTAAGCTGTCAGTATCTGAAAAGCTCCTCAACAAAGCAACAGTTTAACTGTCACAAGGAAAGTTCAGATCACATGTCCCGACAGTAACCTTCATCCTGAAAACATCTGAGAAACAAGGCTGCTTTTGTCTAAACACTTGACTATTTCAGAGAATCAATTCAGGACCAAAAACAGGACTGAAAATGGACTAAACTAACATTAAACCATGTAGAACTAATCCCCCAGGCAGAATCCACCAGGAGTAAACCAGGACTAATAACAGGCTGAACTGGGACTAAATTAGTACTAAACCAGAACTAAACTGAACCAGGACTAATTCTGAGCTGAACCAGGCCCAAACCTAGACTAAACTAGGACTAAGCCAGGACTAAACCAGGAGCAAGGCATGAAGAATGTTACCTCCTTGAGAGGATTCATGGGGCGGGTGAAGATGGTTTGCCAGTACGCCCAAACAAACATGATGAAGACCACGTGGTACACCAGCAGATATACCACTGAGGAAGAGGAGAGAAGATTGTATTATTTATACTTTAATACAATTTACTTTCTGTGGTAATTTTATTCTCCCGAAGGACATTTGTGATCATGTGGAACCAGCAACCAATTCTTACATTACACAGTTTTATCAATTTGGGGAAAAATGTTTCTGGTAAATGTTATCATTATGCTACCCACTCTACAATATGCCACTACACCTCAGAGTGATGACATAAAACAGAAGCGGGTGTATTGGCTATATTCACATGTATTTTGTATGCAACTAACCATCATTCCTTTCTTGAGGAGACCTTTTATCTAGATTTGATGTATATAGTCTGTCTATTTCCACATAACATTTTAAGGAAGACAAACTTTGATCACTTATGTAGGTCAAAACTGGATTAAATTAGCTTTAGTTTTAGCTTTTTGGGGAGAGCTGTTTGTGAAGACTTTAACTCTGAGAAACTGGGTCTCGCTGTAGTGTGGTGCATTCAGGGCCCTTGGTTAATTATAGCGTTTTTGAAGTTTTTGGCTGTGCAAGCTCAGACTGGGAATCCCACTGAAACTCTCTGTCCCAGATTAAAAACTCACTCATTCTGATTCATGTTTTAACAGATTTAAAAATCACTTACCCTTTTCTCCCGTGTCTTCAATGGACTCTGCAAAGAGAAAAGAAATGCAGTTAGGGCCAATAGGCAGCCAGCATATTTCAGCTAATAAAATTATGAATTTATTAGATTTGCTAAAAGGTGATTTCTTGTGAATGTTCGATAATACTTTGTTACTTCATATATTTTAATAGCAATACATTATATTAGAGACACTTTATATGGGTGAAAATCTTTTTGCGATTAGGGTTCAAATTTGGAGGTGCACTAAATGCCTGGAATGTTTCACAGTACAATATCCACCAGCTTTAAGATCAAGTGTCATTTCAAACAGAAGACTCTTCTATTGGGTTTTTACATGGGTTTATATATTTATTTTTGTATGGTGACTCTCTCTCTGTCTGTCTCACTGTCCTTTTTGTCTCCCTATATTTTCCCTCTCTCGCTCTCTTTACCACCTCTCTATTTATTTATTTATTTATTTATTTGAAGGAATACATTAAAAAGATGGCTGCACCAGATTTAGCAAAATGCTAATTTCCATCTGTAGTCCTTAAAAAAAAAAAAATAATAATAATAATAAAAAAAAAAAATATATATATATATATATATATATATATATATATATATATATATATATATATATATATATATATATATATATATATATATATACAAAGTGCAATACAAAAGACAATATACAAGTGTGCAAAATTTTCAATACATAGTGCAAACTACAAGTTATTAAAGTGCGAGACATGCAACAAATATCAAAATAAATACAGTATAGTCGCTATCAGATGATACCCACGAGGGTAACATCTGATAGCTCTGTACCTTATTGGTATAATAAATATAAACAAGACAGTAATATGACACTAAGACAGTACAATAACACTCATGATTTGGTAATCTAGTGGCCATCAGATGGTACCCACGAGGGAGGCTCTCTTCTCTCTCTCTTTCTTTTCACTCCTCTCCCCCTCTCTCTTGCCTCCATCATCCTCCAGCTTCACTGCAGCAGCAGCAGAACCATCAGCCTCCTCAACCTGTCTTTCTCCTCCTCTTCACCACCACCACAAGTGTCTGCCCTCTGTCATCAGTACATTTCAGACCCCTCCACCTGCCAGGGTCAATGGCAAAAGTTTATCTGTGCAATAAAGTAATGCAGCTCACTCCTCTGTCTCTGTACTGCTGTAAAACATTCATGCTGTAGAGTTATAGTCTTTCAATGGCCTGACACAGTTCATATTTATATGGTATAGTATTATGTTTAATCAGTGATTAGCTAAGCACACAACCTCATCTGTTCACAATAAATTAGCCTGAGAGAGAGAGAGAGGGGGGAGAGAGGAAGAAAGAAAGAGAGAGAGACAGAGGAGAGAGGGGGGTAGAGGAGAGAGTGAGGGAGAAGAGAGAGGAAGAGAACACAGAAAGGGGAGAGGGGAGACAAAAGAGTGAGTGGGGGAGAGGAGTGAAGAGAGAGAAAAGACAGAGGACAGCGAGAGAGAGTGAGAGAAAAGAGTGAAGCGAGAGTTTGAGAGAGAGAGAAAGAGGGTAGATAGAGGGGGATGAGAGAGAGAGATGAGAGACAGAGGAAGAGGAGAGAGGGGGAAGAGAGAGAGGGAGAGAGAGAGAGAGAGAGAGAGAGAGAGAGAGAGAGAGAGAGAGAGGAGAGGTGATCCAAGGATTTGAGTGCAGGATCGCAGCCAAAAGCCCAGTTCCAGCAGCGCAGCACAAAGCCCCAGAGCGGACAGAGAGAGAGGAGACGAAACAAGGGCGAATCAGGGAGGTTTATGAAGTTATTATGGTGTAAGCTGGACATGAACAGGATGGAGGCTACATGGAAGTGACCACTAAATATAAAACACTAATTAGATCTTAAACACTGGGTCTTAGATGGCTCACTAAAATGGAGTAAAGCAGACTACAAACATGAGGGAAGAACACTAAGTAGAAAAAGTAGTTGTGGTTTTGTATGGTATCATCACCCCCATACTAAAAAAATGACAGGGGATGAGCATAAAATAATAAAATAATAATGTTTTCATTGGTTTGAGGACCTTATGCAGTCAGATTGAGAATGAATGTAGAGGAAAACTATTTCCCAATTCAAAATTCAGTGGCCAAACATTTTCTAAAGAAAGCATTTACTGTCAAAAATATACACAAATTTACTTCCTGTCAACACAAATTATATGTATGCATCCTTCAATGTCACTTCAGACTGCTATCAGATCCTTCTCCAAAAAGTGCTGACCATTCTACATTGAGTTTATCAAACTGTTATCACATATATTTAAGCCACCAGGTTGACTGTGTGTCTGTTTTGGCCCAGTCATCAGGACACATTATTCACATACAAAGAAACATGCACAGTAGGCTAATCCACCAGCTCCTGACCATGTACCTGGAGAGGAGACCCACTCTGCTTCCGAGAAGCTGCTGGCCCCAGTGCCACTGAAGGATGGGTAAACTGCATTCACCTTAACATTAACTTAAAAGCTCACAATGTAAATTTTTATCCAAAAAATAGACGAATAAAAGCATGTTTTATTTGTGTTGCCTTAAAAAATGTCCTTACTATGGCTTGCATCTCCACAAACCTGACTCATTTGACTTATTTGGCCTGCTTGTCTCCATGGAAACATTGTTCCTTTGACCATAATATTTCACAGTATGGCATAGTATCTCAATGGAATAACTTTCTATTTCCATGGAATTATGCAAGTGGTACTTCCAGAAAGTTACACAGTGTTGCTTTAATATTGTGTTAAATAATGTTACATTGGTACTTCTCCCTGCTTTAAATACTGCCAGAATTAATAATTTACCATGCGTGACCCACTTATGGAGCAGATCAAAACAGTATATTTTTCAGTCTTGAAAAGTGCAGGATTGTTCAAAGGCAGTAAATAGGTCTTGTGCAGATGGCTCAGGGTGTGTTACATAAACTCACAATGAGATTTATGTGTTTGAACCATCAGCTGATGACATTTCTGCACAAACCGTCTGTGTTTGCTCCTCTCAAACCTGTTTCCCAGAGCTGTGTTCTCATTTATGGAAACATGTGACAAGAAAAAAACTAAACAACATGTATTGAAACTGAGCAGTATGGTGATAAAAATCTTATCGTGATCTCATTATAACAATACTGATCTGTATAATTCTGCCTTTTTTCACGCCAGTCTCTTGCTGTTTTTTCTACTTATTTTGCTCTTTGTTAATATATTATATTGTGATGTGTGAGCTACTGTGTCCAAATAATTTCCCTTGTGGATCAATAAAGTTTGTCTAAGTCTATTGCCAGGCAAGTCCAGAATGATATTTCTCTGATTTTTTTATAGAGGAATATCAGCCTGGTCACCAATCCCTCTGTCGCCCCTCAAGCCAGTTTTTTTTTCTTTGTTGTTATTTGTTTTTTAGTAACATATGTGAAACGAAGGAGCTCATTGGTCACTCATCATTGTGAATAAAATCATATTTCTCTCTCTGTGATTTTTTTTCCTTTATTTTTTTCTCATAAACAGCCATATTTCTTGTGTCACAGACGGTTCATGCATGTCCCTAATTTGCGAATCCACCTGTCAGTCACGCCTATTTGGGATCTACACTGATGACCAGACTCAAATCTTTATAAAGCATTGGAAAAGTGTGTATTCTCGATCCCAGGCAACTCTTTTGGTTCCACCCACCAGCCTCTGTAAAGCTTTGAATGAATGACAGATGGATTTAACCAGTCACAGTGAAGAGTAAACTTTCAGAAAGAGCAGATAGCTTTAGTTACACCTTAATGACTGTATAAACAATACTAAAAAAAAGAAAAGAATCATAATAAAAGAAAAAATTGTGATCTGGCTCTAAGAAAATTGTGGTATAGAAGACGAAGCCATCACCACTTATCTGTAGCTACAACTGCCCTGGAGTAAACTGAAGTTAGGCTTCCAATCTGAGCCACTTGGCAATCTGACCACCACCAAATGACTCACACACCACAAACATGCAAGAAAGGTGAAGTGTCTTGCCCATGAAGACAACAGCATGCACTGGTTCAAGTAGGGTTTAAACCACCAAGTGATCTATTATATTTTATTATTAACTAATGCACAATTAAAAAAACAAAAACAAAACTAATTCCTCTAAAATGCTGGCCAACTGGGTGAGATGGTTCTATGCTAAATCTGTAACTCACTTATGGTTCATTGTGTCCTATTTATTTATTTGCTACCTTTTTATACATATGACAGATTTAGAGTACTTCTAGTCAAACTGCAGAAGTCACAAACTTTGGTGTAGCTGTGTCCAGGGCTCAAGCCTCTGTGAAATCAGTGGCACGGCACAATGATTTCAGCTCTGTCCTACTTCTGACATGTTTAAAGGCAAACCTGGATGTTATGGCAGGTTTGATTAATAGTTACACATTTTTTTCAGCAGTTGTTGACAGAAGGTAAAGTCCCAAGAATTATACAAAATATTTGGATGAACTGACTAAACTGTATTAATTGCATATATAAAACACATATTCATAACTGCTGCACTTTGGCTAAAGGGTTTGCTTGCTGAATGTCTCTCCCCACTATTCACCATCATTTTACACTGATCTGTCTGATAAAGCTAAATTAAGCCTAAATAAATTAAGGGATTAGTGTCTTGCCCAAGGATACAAGAACAAAACTGGAGCAATAATTCTACTGTTTCTTGTTATAGCAGCCAGCCACAAAAACATAAAAGCATGTTTATATTTTGTGAACCAAGGAGATTCTGTTTCTAAATTTAGACACCTCATCTGACCTGATACAATATTGTTTTCTTTGAAGGAAATTGTATATCCTTTCAGGGGTGCCACAGTATATGAACACACACATTGTTAAGGATATGAAATGCAATTTTCCATCACCACTAGATGCCTCCAAAAACAAGACACATGACCTTAAAGATGCAATATGTAACTTTTCTTGTCTCCATGGTTAAGTGTTGCCTGGAAAGTTTCACAGTAAGGCATTCAATTTGTATTTATCTAATTACAATTGTGTTTTAATTGCTAAAAAATACTTTCATAAACATGCATTCTAACTGTTACCAGGCTTGACAGTCCATAGATTTGACGTGAAAGTTGGCCTGGTGGTGTAACTTTTGAATTCATCCACTTGTGTCATTGGTTTTCCACGTTATTATTCCAACAAGCAGCTGAGTTGTCTTTTTGTGTCTTTTTTAAATCTACTAATTAGGTCAAATAGTCTACAAAAGTAACATAACTGTTCAGTCAAATGCAACCACAACAAGCCCTTAATGAGAGAAATTATGAGCTATAGACTTCATACAAGCTCTAAATGTGTGGAAAAAGAATATTTATGTTGTCATTAGGCACATTCTTAATGGACTGAGAAGCAGCCTCTGTATCAATAATGTATCAGTGTTGTGTAGCCTGAGTAAGCCCACAACAACTGCTGCTCTGGGTCATAGGTGTTGTCTGCAGTTTACTCCCACAACAAAACCTCTCAAACTCATATTGTTCAATTGTACAAACTAAGTAGTAGAGGCTGCAGTCGTGAAAGTACTTGCAGTTTTGGTAACATGCTCATTTACAAGAGTTACAAGACAGCAGCAGTTGCAGTAGGTTATAGTAATAGCACAAGCAATGGTAACATTGGCAGTAGCTCTAATGACAGTGGACAATAGGCTATCAGCAGGTCTAATGTTATAGCGGAACTAGCCTTAACGCAAGAGTCCAATTGTGCAAATTCTTACACAAATTAGAAAATTCTACTACTTCCCAAAATGCCTTTATGTGTAACCTACAAAACTGCTGTATTATTCATTCAGTCATCTTATTGCCATTGGAACGTCCCAGCACAGCAGCAACTATGGGCCTTTGGTGGGGTTTGATTGGAGAGTGCTATATCCACATTAATATACAGACAGACCAATATATAATTCATTCACTGTGGTCAATTTGTCTTCTATTGCATTGCACAGGAGCCCACAGCGCACTCAGCCACGAGATATTACCATAATACTATTACATCTAATCCATGCAGTGTTCCAGTGTATTGATCTCCTTTAAAATGCGCAAAATGTTCCTTTAAAATAGCCTTGTTTTCTAATTAATTGAATGTTAAATTGCAGTTGTGGTGCAGATAAAACTTCTTGGTATATTTCTCGCTGACCTGCTCTTATCGTGTGAGTAATGGCACTGTCAACAAACACTGCGTAAACACGAAGCCTAGTCTGGTACATTCACCAATATCAAACCCAAAACGTCTCGTCCAATCCCCCATCCCTCCCCCTATACACAAACCTATCCATTCATGCTTATAGTACATAGTAAGAGGGCTACTTACCTATGCACAGTTGCAAAACATAGGCGTAGTATGACCATGCCACTATCACGGCAATGAACAAGACCGGAATCCAATACAAAACTCTCTGACATCCACGTTTTATTCGCGTTCCCGATGGTGCCATAGTCCTAGGAGCGCATTACTCCACACGCATTTATTTGTTTTCTAAAAAATCGACCCCCAAAAATCCACTGTCACTGCATCATAGCGTTAAAATTAAGGTTGCAAGCATACAACGTGTAAAAATCCTGTTCAATATTATGCGCCTTTCCTATGTGGTGTCGCACCGCCCTGCATATGAGCCACGGCGCGGTCACTCCAGGCTACAACCAAATATCAGACGGTTCAAACGCAGACACGAGGAACGGGGAAGGGGAGGGGTGTGTGGGGGAGTGGAGGGGGAGAGGGGGGAGTCGGTGTGTGAGCGAGCCTGCCCGTTCGCGTCCGTCGTCTTCCTCCCGCCCCATGCGTGCGTTGGTTGCCATGACGTCCACGGGATGCTGCAAAGCTGGCACATTTTTCACTCCGGGTGCATTGGGTTCAGAGTCGCCAGTGCTCAAACCGGGGTCTACCTCCCTCCTCCTCCCGTGTCGCACACTCACGGTCAAGATCAAAATCAACCCAGTGGACACCGGAGTGGCGCCATCTCCAATACTGCATTTTTAAACGTGACATTTTAATTGCTACTGCGTATTTTCTTGTGCAACATATTTAAATCCTTAATCAGTTTGGGCTCCCAGTTAAGCGTAGAGCCTACTTGGCGTCTTATAGCTGCAGCAATGACAAGCTTTTAGGATAACATACGGGACATGGTTTCACACTTCTACAAATATAGGTTTCTTGGGCCATGACCTTGAATGAACTTGGCTACTTTTTATCAGTCAGCAAAGATGAGCTCTGAAATCAGTATAAGGGACGTTTTTGGTGGTTTATTTTGTCATGTATCTAATATTAAAGACATTTCGAAACCTAGTAGTAGTAGGTATAATGTATGATAGTAACATGGTATCAGCATGTTACCACACACACACACACACACACACACCCCCACCCCCACACCCCCACACACACCCCCACACACCCCCCCCACACACCCACCCACACACACACACACACACACACATATTTAAGTTAGTACATGTTCAAAAATGTACTAAGAATAAAAAGTAAAAGCATTTCACACAAGTGTTGTTAATTTGTTAAAGTGTTCCATTGAACGGTAGCAACAACCCGAAAAGCCAAAGTCGAAGCTTGAACTAGAAAATTCTAGTCAGGATTTTACCACGAGCATGGTCAAAATAACCCGTCAAATCAAAAGTAAAAAACTGAAAAGTACTTTTTACTTTTCAGTCCAGTTAAAAATGTAGGGAAGTAGAAAGTACAAATATCTGCTCTCAAATGTAGTGAAGTAAAAGTAAAAAGTATCCACTGTAAAATTTACTTAAGTACAGGTAGAGAAAAAAACCTAAAAAAAAAAAAAAAAAAAAAAAAAAAGTAAAGTACAGTACTTTATTACTTCTACTTCATTACCTTCCACCACTGGGTTTAAGACTATTACATCCATATAGTAACTTTACTTTTCGTATAAATTTGACTGCAGATTTCTCACACCAGCTATAGACACAAACTGTTCTTCATTCACATTAGTATTGGCATATATCACAGCTAATGTTATCTGCCCCTAACCTGAAATCTGCCCATCTCACTGGAGGAACATTTGGGATCGTGTGAAATATTTAGTCGTCTTAAGTTTAAAAATCTCGGACCGCGGTTTGTCGCCCACACTCTTTGATGACTAATGCTGATAACGACTGGCTTCAGGTGCAAGATGTGAAAACTCATTTATTCTGCTGTGGCCTCTGCACTGATGTCTGAAAATGAGACGCCAGTAAATGTGTTAAAGAAGGGTAAATTAGAGCTATATATATATGCACATCACCGCTGGGTAAGGTATAAGCTCACTGTTTAATTGTATGTTCTTTAAGTCACTCATATGTAAAGATACTGTAGTAATTAAGTCCACAGCCAATCAGATACATGGTAAATGGTCACATTTTTATATAACATGTTTCCACCTTCATAGCACTCAAAGAGCTCTACATAAAGGAATCACACACACATATTCATACACCAGTGCACACAGACACGAGGGGTGGGTTAAGTGTCTTGCCAAAGGACACAACAACAGTGTTCATCTGTGGGAGCTTGAACCGTACGGCCAACCTGTGGGTCAGTGGATCTGACCGCTCTACCAATGATATGTATGTCAAGAGCGGGATTCAAACCACCAGCCTACCAACTGAACTATTGTCGCTCTCAATAATTAGCAAAATTATATAAAATATTGTAGGATGACTTAGAGGTCAGGTCACGGCGCTATTACAGAAAACAAGCCAAAAACTAAGTTGCCAAATGTCTCTCCACACTCTTTGTACCATTTCTGGTGTAGTGTCCTGTCATATAAAGCCTTTACAGGCTAAAAAAATCTATACGGTGACATTAGTATATCTTCTTCTTCACTAACCCAGATAAACTGTGCAAGTGCATTGTCTTGCATTGAAAGGCCAAAAAAAGAATGTTTTATAAAATAGTAATTTAATGTGTGCATGCATACATTTGATGATAAATTAAAAATAAATAGAAAATGACATTGCTTTGTTAAACTGGAGTATGAATGCAGTTTTGTGGTTATCGTTTCTTCCTCAAAACTAAAATTTTATTCCCCGGGTCTCAGGTCTGTGTAGTTTGCATGTTCTACCCCAGCCCTAGAATCTTCTGCTACAACTAGCAGAATGCACAATATGTAAATAAGGTACATTTTTTGGTCCCCGTAGAGAAATCTGATTCTCAGCATTTGACCCATCTTTCAAAGCCACTGGGAATATCTGAGCTTGAGCATCTTGAGCTAGTCTTGGTCAGGACTACCTTAGCTGGAGGATTCATCTATTGTGCATGCATGTTTTGGGTTGATTGGGCAAATCAGTGTTCGAAGGAAACATAACCAGACACGGGAAGAAACATGCAAACATGAAAAGCCCAGAACATTCTTGCTGTGAGGTTCTAGCCACTCAGCCACCATGCATACATGCACAATAGTCCCCATTTGGGTTAGGTCTTCCCTGCAAAACAACAATTCTGTGTCAAAAATTGGGAAAAAATACATTTAAATTTAAACTTTACAAAAATATAGTGGGTGTATGACATTAATCTATTGAGGTTTTATATTTTATCGGACCACTGAAAAAATAGCAACAGCTAATGAGAACCCACAATAAACATCAACACAAGCACTATAATAAATCTCATTCACAATCATTTGAGCATAAATTTGAGGTTTATTGCAGCATAACATTTGTTAACAGTCATTTGCCTAAAGTTCTAAAACCAAAAACATGAAGAATCCGTTCTAACACTATGACATTTTGTAACATGTTTCCCTTTAGTCCTATTTTAACCTAAGCCTATTCCAGAAAACAGCAGTACTCTCTAGTTCATTTAAGGACAAACATATAAAGTGTCTTCCACGCAGCCTAAAGGGGGTTATAAATGACTCCTTTAAAATCAACACTAATTTAAGATAAGAGTCCCAGGAGTGAACAAACATATGGCTTGTGTATTTCCGCAAATTCATAAAGAGGTCGTCAGCTCAGAGACTGGAAAGTCCCAAATGGAGGTAAAGCTGGTATAGTAAGACATTGTAGATGCTAATGATGTGGGATAGGGGTTCTGAAGCTGTGGCTAAGGTCCCACTGCTATGCGCACGAATATTTAATTGAATCTCATGCTATTTTTTCTATATTATTTAAAGCAGCTTGGGTTGTTTTTTATGTTTTTAAATTTTTTTAAAGAACAGTATGCAACTTTCTAGAGGTGGCTCATCACCCTCATAATTCCATGGAAATAGAAAGTTAAAACCATATTTTAGAACATCATCCATGGAAATAGATATGTTTTATGCCATACTGTGGAAGATTATAGCCAAAAGAACAGCATTTCCTTGGAAACAAGAAAAAGCAAGCCCATCTCCAAGCCAAACAAGAGTCAGGTTTGCGGAGATGTGAGCCCACTCAGAGTAAGGATGCATGTTTTTCAGTGCAATAAACAACAAAAAAGAAAAAAAAGAAAAAGTTACATACTGTGGCTTTAATTGGTTGAGATAAATATTTATCATAGTTTTACACCAGTCAAGTTTGTGAAGAAAAACTGAAAGAAGCTGAATACTGGTTTAGTGAAATTAATTAAATGAGTTTAAATATTAGTATAACTCGTCATTGTGCAATTTCTGGCTTAGTTCCAGTTTGAATTAGTCTCTGTTCCATACATTTAAACATTTAACACCCTAGCCTACCCTAGCCCTGTTTCAACCTGACTATTACACTGACCTAGTTTGGTCTTTGGTTTGACTTGAGTTATTTCTTGTTCAGTATCCCCCACCAAGATTTGGTTTGACCAATCTTAGACCTTCAGTTGTTGCTAGTTTTGGTTTTTGTCATGGTTTAAGAGTGCTAGACTCAAACTGGTTCTGATTACGATCTGATTTAGACTTGGTTAATACAGTACCTTCTAGTTCTGTTTTGGCCTTCTTTAGTCCTGGTTTAGTTTCTTTATGATAATAGTTGTCGTAGTTGTGCAAGTGGGTGGAACAGTCCTAAGATGATCAGACTAACACCAGTGGGACAGTGTGACAGTAATAATGAAGAGATTATGGCTTAAGATACAGCCTGGCTATTAGCTTTGATGATATAATATACTACAAGGTTAAGACTGCTGTCACTTTTTATAAATGACTTCAAATATATAACATTGTAATTATAAAGACACTTAATATTAACATTCTCTCACAACTGAATGTCTATACAAATCAAGGTGCAATATGTAATTTTTCTGGTGGAGGGTTCATCACCTGCTTGTATCCATGGAGATGCTATTGCTTTGCCTGGAATGTTCCATAGTTTGCAATTGAAACTAATCGATCTCTACTTAGACATGCGGGTGACACCACCACCATCAAGTTACGGGTCCGATTTGTGGAGAGGCAAGTCCGCTCTCATTGTGAATGTATGGTTTTCATTGTGTTTTTTACAAGTAAAAAACAGGGTTTTAAGGCAGTACAGAGGACCATTCCAGGGATAGTAATAACATTCTCATGGAGACAAGCATGTAGTTTTGTTTTGTGTGTAGGTAGCATGGTGGCTGAGTGGCAACACTCATGCCTCACAGCAAGAAGGTTTGGTTCAATCCCCGGGTCGCCCAGGCCTTTCTGTGTGGAGTTTTGCATGTTTCTCCCCGTGTCTGGATGGGTTTCCTCCAGGTACTCCGGTTTCCCCCATCAACCAAAACATGAACGGCCTTCGAGACAACTGTTGTTGTGATTTTGGGCGTTACAAAAATAAAAGGAATTGAATTGAATTGAATAGTAAGCTACTTGCCAGAAAAGTTACAAAGTGTACCTTTAAAATACTGGTCTAAATCACTTGAGTGATTGTAATATAAATATGACGAACCTATGATTATTTGACTCTGAGTAATTTACCTATTATATAAGCACTATCATCTCTATGAAATAAACAGTACATAACTACAACTTGTACTCTCAATATTCCAATGCACTTTTCTATTTATTGTCTTAAAGGGACTATTGCACCTTAAAGGGATACATTTATCTTTAGTATATTTACAAATAATAAATAACACATTCAAAACTTATAAATAACTTTATATGTTCGATTGGCCATATGTACTATAATAATGTGCCATTCTTCATATTTGTTTAACCAGAGCCAAAAATGTGTCCATGACCAGGCTGAAGAGGGTCCGAAGCATGCACCAAAAATGGGACATTCACCTGCAAAGAAAACAAAACAAAAAGTAAAAGGTGCTGTACCCGATTGTTTTTTACTGTCTTGCAAATGTGAAAAACAGAAGTAGTTTATTTTAAACTTTTGCAGTGGTCCAAAGTTACTCCTCACTTATCTTATGCTTTCTAAGTACCCTAATCATTCACCACATTAGGTTTATAAATAGTTTCACAACTTTTAGCCAGAAGTTTGCCGAGACAGCAAAGCTAACAGCAACAACTAGCACATTAATGTGCACTTTCTGATTACTGGAAATACAATGCTTTATACTTAGATGCAGTAAGTACACAGTTATTTTGACCTAAAGAGCTACTCATACAATATATCTGTACCAGGGCAAGACACATTTTGCTCAAGCACATGGGAAAAAATCTGGTAAAATTTCAGTAAAATAGCAAAGTGCAATGGGGCAGCGTGTTTTCAATGTGTTAGTTTGACCTGATCTTGACACAGGAGATTTGAGAATGAACAGTGTTTTTTTTTTTTTTTACACTTACAAAAAGTAATTATCACATAGACAGGGAGCATACATAATGTGTGTCTCATAACAGGATATTACATTTGTGTTGTTATGTTGGGCCCTTTTTAATAGAACAATTTGATCACAATTAGCTAGATAAACAAAGGAAGAAAAATATCTGTTGCAATGGCCCCATTTTCAGTATGCCCACTTCAGCTTCAGCATTGACTGACACCATGTGATATGGGAAAAATGCAATGTTATTTTATATTGAAACTGTGTTTGATGAAACAAAAATCTTACTAAAAGTCATACTAATAACTCAGATGCAGTAATAACTAGTAAAATTGTCAAAATCCACAAAATCGCTCGGAAGACAAACAAATGGGAAAATTATCAAGTCAAATTTGATCTAGTTTTTGTCACAATATTGAGTGGTCAACACTGACATGTATCTCAATTCTAGTAATCTGAAGATATTTTTGCTAAAACATGCCTTTTTATGTATTTCTTGACCCAGCATTACTATACATTTGTTTCAAAGTTTATGTTTTAACGAGCCGTTTTCAAATTACACTCATTTGCATTAACACTGTTTTCTGTTAAGTTTCTATGTAAATATATCAAATGATTGGAAAAAAAACCCTCCCCGAACCGCCACCTTAACGTGGTGGAGGGGTTTGAGCACCCGAATGATCCTGGGAGCTATGTTGTTGGGGGCTTCATGCTCCTGGTAGGGTCACCCATGGCAAACAGGTCCTGGGAGACGGTTCTGACTAAGAGCGTTTCAGAAGCCCCCATGAAGACAGAAACAACAAGGCAAGCTACATCGCCCGGACTGGCGTTACCGGGGCCCAACCTGGAGCCAGACTTGGGGTGGGTGCTCGGCTCCTCCCGTGGACCCACCACCTGCGGGAGGAGCCATGAGGGGCGGATGCAGAGAGATCTGGGCGGCAGTCGAAGGTGGGGACCTCAACGACGGGATCTCCAGACATGGAGGCTAGCTCTGGGGACATGGAATGTCACCTCGCTGGGGGGGAAGGAGCCTGAGCTTGTGCGGGAGGTTGAGCGTTACCGGCTAGATATAGTCAGCCTCACCTCCACGCACAGCTTGGGCTCTGGAACCCAACGCCTTGAGAGGGGTTGGACTCTCCATTTCTCTGGCGTTGCCCACGGGGAGTGGCAGTGAGCTGGTGTGGGCTTGCTCATTGCCCCACAGCTCAGCCGCTGCGTGTTGGAGTTCACCCTGGTGAACGAGAGGGTCGCGTCCCTGCGCCTTCGGGTCGTGGACAGGTCTCTCACTGTTGTGTCGGCCTACGGGCCAAACAGCAGTGCGGAGTACCTGGCCTTCTTGGAGTCCCTGGGAGAGATACTAGTGCACCAACTGGGGACTCCGTTGTTCTCCTGGGGGACTTCAATGCCCATGTGGGTAATGACAGTGAAACTTGGAGGGGCGTGATTGGGAGGAATGTACCTCAAGTCTCTGGATGTTGTGGGGCTGTCTTGGCAGACTTCTCTGCAACATTGCGTGGCGGACAGTACCTGTGGAATGGCAGACCGGGGTGGTGGTCCCTCTGTATAAGAAGGGGGACTGGAGGGTGTGTTCCAATTACAGGGGAATCACACTCCTCAGCCTTCCCGGTAAGGTCTATTCTACGGTACTGGAGAGGAGAATCCGACCGATAGTCGAACCTTGGATTCAGGAGGAGCAGTGTGGTTTTTGTCCTGGTCGCGGAACACTGGACCAGCTCTATACTCTCCATCGGGTCCTCGAAGGTTCATGGAAGTTTGCCCAACCAGTCCACATGTGTTTTGTGGATTTGGAGAAGGCATTCGACCGTGTCCCTCGTGGTGTCCTTTGGGGGGTGCTCTGGGAGTATGGGGTCCGGGGCTCTTTGCTAAGGGCTGTCCGGTCCCTGTATGACTGGAGCAGGAGCTGTGTTCGCATTGCCGGCAGTAAGTCAGACCTGTTCCCGGTGCATGTTGGACACCGCCAGGGCTGCCCTTTGTCACCGGTTCTGTTCATTATATTTATGGACAGAGGTTCTAGGCGCAGCCAGGGGCCGGAGGGGGTCTGGTTTGGGAACCACAGGATTTCACCTCTGCTGTTTGCAGATGATATTGTCCTGATGGCTTCTTTGAGCCAGGACCTGCAACAGGCACTGGGGCGGTTTGCAGCCGAGTGTGAAGCGGCTGGGATGAGAATCAGCTCCTCCAAATCCGAGGCCATGGTTCTCGACCGGAAAAAGATGGTTTGCCCTCTCCGGGTGGGTGATGAGTCTCTGCCTCAAGTGGAGGAGTTCAAGTATCTTGGGGTCTTGTTCACGAGTGAGGGAAGGATGGAGCGTGAGATTGACAGGCGGATCGGTGCAGCGTCTGCAGTGATGCGGTCCGTTGTGGTAAAGAAGGAGCTGAGTCCAAAGGCAAAGCTCTCGATTTACCGGTCAATCTACGTTCCTACCCTCACCTATGGTCATGAGCTTTGGGTAATGACCGAAAGGACAAGGTCGCGGATACAAGCGGCTGAAATGGGCTTCCTCCGTAGGGTGGCCGGGCGCACCCTTAGGAATAGGGTGAGGAGCTTGGTCACACGGGAGGAGCTTGGAGTAGAGCCGCTGCTCCTACATGTCGAGAGGAACCAGTTGAGGTGGCTTGGGCATCTGCTTAGGATGCCTCCTGGACGCCACCCTAGGGAGGTGTTCTGGGCATGTCCCACTGGGAGGAGGCCCCGGGGAAGACTCAGGACATGCTGGAGGGACTATGTCTCTCGGTTGGCCTGGAAACGCCTTGGGGTCCCACCGGAGGAGCTGGAGGACGTGTCTGGGGTGAGGGAAGTCTGGGAGTCCCTGCGGAAGAAAATGGATGGATGGATGGAAAAAAAACACAGAAAAGCATGCACTTTACGATAGTTGCATATGTTGTGTTCAAGGGTCCTGTGGAATTTACAATAGACTCCTGTCATTCATAATTCAGTCTGAAGTCTCAGGTTAAGAGTTGTTTACAAGACACTGATAGGCCATGTTTAAAGTACAACTTTAAACTTCTAAACTTGAACTAAACACAAATTTCTTATTTGTTCAAGTATTTCCTTAGTTTTATTCATTTCAAGGTATAAACAGATAAAGATTATTTGGGACTATGGGATATTTCAGAGTCACCACCTCTCATGGTACAAGACTGCACTGAGGAAAAGGAGAGAACCATTAAAAAAAGAGAAGACAGAGACCTGATTGTGGTTGACTTGTGTTAAGCACACACTCTGAAATGCAGCATGTGACAGTTAACAAACTTGTTGAACTCTGGTTTGAATTGGTTGGATATTGCAGAATGAGGGTTCTTGAAACAAATATCAGGTACAAAATACTGTACAGTTGATACAGACAGTGGCTCAAGTCCCCATCTCATAGAGGTACATCATCACATTCAAGAATAATATACCGAAACAACAAAGTAAAGTGTGTAAAGTGTTATCTTTTTGTCTTACTTCTCATAGTTTTAAAAGAGATTTTGATCACAGGTCCAGTATTAGCTCTACTTACGAGGCAGTGACATGAAAGTGGGTCCTCAGTCTACAGTTGCTAATCCCCCAGTGAGGTTTACAATAGGCTCTGTTCACTTCCAACACGTGCCCACAAGAGTGAAGTGTCAAAAATGCACAACTAATACTTTTATAGGGAGACATATTATGGACTATTATGAGATTTTAACCATGTCCATGTGTTTTCCCCATCACTGGTTTAGTTTCCAATGTATTACAATATTCATGCATGTTTGAGTAATCCTGTTTCATCCTGCATTTGAGACTTGAGTACTCAGAAAATTTCTGTTTTCACCTACTCCCTTTCTCTGTACTTGGCTGACAATTCTATTTAATTTTTTGCAGGTAATGGTAATTAAAATGTGTCAACTGGCCTTAGAAAAGCAGTACCCAGTCTGCTGTTGTCCCTCACAGTTTAAGCTGGTGTCCGATAGCAGCTGATTTATTTTACAGCGTAATTCAATGCTCAGGTCCAGGCCTCTGCTCAACAGGGTGACACAGAGGCTTAATCTGGGACTCTGGGCCTGGGAAAGTCTGGTTTGAATTCAGAGATTATAAAACGAGGAGCTTTCAAAATAGTATTAGCCTGCAAGGCTCATCAATGGTACATGGACTCTATATGTAGGATTCACAATGTAGTAATTTTGTATTAACTACACTATTTGCAGCCTTAATAAAGCATGAAGAAAGTAATTCATAATATATGTATGCATAAAACCATGATTATGGAACTGTATGTAAAATTTTGATTATTAAATTTCATAAACTTGACCTAACTGTGTCCCAAGATACAAGGTAAACATGTTCAAATCCATATAGCTTTTACTAATAACAACTGTAATGCTGATTTATTCTTAGCTACAAAAATATTGGACAAGATGTCCCATTTATTTATGTTATAGTTTAGTGTTTTAGCTCTCAAGACAATAATCCAATCGAAAAGCAGAAGGAGCCTCATATGAATCTCTCATTTGTCCATATACTGAGAAAAAACGCGTATGTGTCCTCTATATGCAGGTTAAGGCACTGGTAACCCAGCTTCAGGTGTAATAAGCAATAAATTAATAAAAAGAGTACTTTTTTTCTTTTTAAATAGCATAGGCTAGATACACAGTTCCTTCAAAAGAGCTGTACCATATGCACTGTACCCATGTACTGAAATACAACATAGTGTAGAGAGTGTTAGTTACCTATTTGTGAGACAATTCTTTCTTCAAACAAGCCTTGAAAGACACAAACTTCTCTTCGGCTCTGAAGCGCTGAAAAAACATTAAAAAAAAAAAATATTAGAAGAAATATTTTGTGCAGTTCTCTAAATGCCCACTAAATGCCAGTGTTTCACAGGTTTAGTTGTTCTCAAATGCAGGTGAAGTGAGTTTTGATAATAAGAAGTGACAGGCGTGTAATTTAGACGAGTATTTTAACATGTCATTACAGGAGCAAAAGCAGTCATAATTGGACTTTTCATTAAATATAGGAATGTAGTGTTTATACGATTTGTGAAAGTAATAGCTGTAGAAATGTAAATAAAAATGTAAAGTTGTACACTGGTACATCGATTCTCTGCTAACAGAAAATATTTTGACTGTTTATCATTTCAGATTTCATAGGCCCCATGTTGGTTGCTGGATCATTGTTTTAACCAAAGTTTCATTAATACTACGATGGCCATTTTTAACAGGGTAGTGGTGCTGTCTTTTGGGGTATGTCTCCACCAGCTTTGCACACCTACAGACTGAAAGACTGAAATTTCTGCCCATTTTTCCTGGCAAAACAGTTCAAGCTCTGTCAGATTTGATGGAGAACGTTTGTGAACTGCAATCTTCCTTCAGATCTTGCACCAGGGTCTCAATTGGATTTGGGTCCAGACTTTGACTGGGCCATTCTAACACATAAATATGTTTTGCTTTAAACCTTTCCATTGTCGCTTTGGCTTTATGTTTAGGATTGTTGTCTTGCTGAAAGGTGAACCTCCGCCCCAGTCTCAAGTCTTTTATAGTCCAACAGGTTTTCTTCCAAGATTGTCCTGTATTTAGCTCCATGCATTTTCCCATCAACTGTGACCAGCTTCCCTGTTCCAGCTGAAGAAAAGCACCTCCACAGCATGATGCTGCCACCACCACCGTGTTTGACTGTGAGGATGGTGTGGTCAGAGTGATGTGCAGTGTTAGTTTTCCTCCACACAAAAACCCCTTCTACCACATGTTTGCTGTGTCCTTCTAGTGCCCTTCTAATGACTTCTAGCGAACTGTAAACAAGACTTCTTATGGATGGTTTTCAACAATGTCTTTCTTCTTGCCACTCTTCCATAAATACCAGATTTGTGTAGTGCACGGCTAATAGTTGTCTCAGATTCTCCCACCTGAGGTGTGAGCTCTTTCAGAGTCACTATGGGCCTCCTCGCTCCATCTCTGATGAGTGCTCTTCTTGTTCATTCTATAAGTTTTGGTGGACGGCCATGTCTGGGTAGGTTTGCAGTTGTGCCATACTCTTTCCATTTCCGGATGATGGATTGAACAGTGCGCCTTGAGATGTTCAACGCTTGGGAAATCTTTTTAAATCCAAGCCCCGCTTTAAACGTCACCACAACCTTTTCTCCGACCTGTTTGGTGTGCTCCTTTGACTCCATTTTGTGGTTTGTTCCCCAACACTCTCTTAACAAACTTCTGTGGCCTTCACAGCACAGCTGCATTTATACTGAGACAAGATTACACACAAATATTTTATTTAAAAAAATGTGGAAATATTTCTTTCCACTTCACACTTATGTGCCATTTTGTATTGCTCATTCACATAAAATGCTGAGAAAATGTAATTAAATTGGTGATTGTGACCACAGTCATAAATATGTGAAAACGTTCCAGGGTGATGAACACTTTTTTTCCAGGGGGATGAATACTTTTGCAAGCCACTATATATATATATTTATTATATATATTTATATGTGTGTGTGTGTGTAAATAAGTATATATAATATGTAAATAAGTGTGGTGTCTCACCCCTTCTCCACGCTGTAGTCTGTCCTTCATTACCCCGAGGAACTCTTTGTAGCTGAGTTTGTCGTCGTGATCCTCATCAAAGATTTTAAATACTGTGTTCACCAAATGACGAGTCAAAGTGACACCAGTGGCAACATACACGGCTCGGGTAAACTCCTCTGAGAATAAACAAAAACATAAAATAATAATAAAAGGAATCATGAGAAAAAAATATACAAAAATGATAAATACAATTAAAGCTACACTATGTAACCTTTGTGGTTAATAGTCTGCTACCTCCCATGTTGTGAAGCACTTTGAAACTTGCTTTTTTTAATAAAAGTTATTTTATTATTACTTGCTTGTCTCCGTGTCATTGCTTTGTCTGGAAAGTTCTACAGTATGGCATTAAACTTACTCTTACTTAGACAAGGAAGCGAGACCATCAGGCTAAGTTACAGGTCAGGGCTGTGGAGAGGCACCCTGTTCACAGTAAAAACGCAGGATTTGCAAGGTATTTTTGAACAATAGAAACACCCATAGTGAAAAAAATAAACAAAAAAAAAGTGCAAGCTAGATGTGTTCAAAACCATACTGTGGAACATATCAGGCAAAACAATCAGGCAAAACAATAGCATCTCCATGGAGACAAACAGGTAACAGGCCCTCCATGAGAAAAGTTACATAGTACACCTGTAAAATATTGTTGAGATTATTATGAAAAGTTACTATAGAACAACTTAAATGTGTGCACCTTGTCCAATGGAGCGATTGGCAAAGTTGTACATTTGCATTGCGATGGTGAAATCTTCTAGGTTGTTAAGGAACTGGAAGAATGACCTGAACTCTTCAAAGGTGATTCCCTGAAAAGGAAAACATGTTCTTAGTTATCAGTGCTTCAAGTTGCGTTCACATTCTAGAAGAAAAGTTTTGATCCTCAGTTGTTGAACCTGATCATTATTTGTTAGAGATTGTGTCCACAAACTTGCCATATGGGTGAAAGTTCTTCCAACTGACAACAATTTTTGGAAGTGATACATAGCAACACTTTTCAAAGCTATTAAGAAAAAGATAATTTCACTTTTTTGAGGTTGTCTTCTGTGGATCGTTCCAATAATTAGAGATACTGTCTATAAACCAGGTCAACAAATCTGAAATCTGACAGCAAATTCCACCGTAGAATTCTGACCTGTCCTCCAACTCCATTTTAAACTATATCAGAATGTTGTGATATGTGAACCCAATCTGGGCTTCAGATGACAACAATATTATTTAATACACATGGGGGCAGCTAAAATTATTATTGTTAAAATTCAGGAAGTTATAGGGTCCAGTCACGAATAGAAATCATCAGGTTAAACTTGTATGAATTTACCTTTGCATATCTCATGAAAGTACAATGTAATCAATGTAATCAACATGCTCTTGACTCCCATTTGGAAGTATGACATCATCACATCATAGAATCTGAAAATCACTAACTGCACATTCATAACTCAAATATATTTTAAGTAAGTTTAACTTTAATTTATTGTATCTGTAAAACCCCATATAAAGCACTTGTGTCAGTACAAACGTTAATCTTGTATTTGAAACAGTGGGGAGTCCCTGGTTTTAATGTAGCCTCAGATCATGACAGCACACCCAGCTGGTCCAGTGTATGGACTTCCCCTGCTCCGTATGGACACGCCAAGCTGTCAGAGCAGGGGGAGGACTGTAGCTTTTTTTCTCTTTTTTAAGTCGGGGTCACGGCATTTTCTGGGTTTTTCAAAAGCAGATTAACCTGATACTTGTATAAACAAAAACAAAAAGTGATGAATCTCCAAACATCTCAAGGTTGGCTGCAGACGTGAACATTGGGTCTTTTGAAATGCGCTCAACCATCTCGCGGATACTATCTCTCTCTCTCAGCGCAGGGGCGAGCACATAAGCTAGCTAACAAATGAAGTAATGAGTTATCTGTGACGCTTTGCTGTTTTAACAAGGAGCAGGCGATATAATATCTCTTAGGCTAATGATAGGTGGCACTTGATTGTGAATAGAGATCTAGCATCACCCTCCTCCAGTGTACAAGGGGGTAGTGGTGGTGGCTTTACTCTGTGGGTCAAAGTGTTGAGAGAAAAAACATATTAAGGACCAAATGAGGATGCTTCACTCAACAGATAATTCAGAGACCCTAGAGCAGACTGTATGGGCCATACAATGGTAATACATAGATAGATAGACACGTAGATAGACAGATAGACACACACATTTTGCAGTAAGTAAGAATTATTTTAATAGTCAACTATCCATCCATCCATCCATTTTCTTTCGCTTATCCGGGGCCGGGTCGCGGGGGCAGCAGTCTAAGCAGGGACTCCCAGACTTCCCTCACCCCGGACACGTCCTCCAGCTCCTCCGGTGGGACCCCAAGGCGTTCCCAGGCCAGCCAAGAGACATAGTCCCTCCAGCGTGTCCTGGGTCTTCCCCGGGGCCTCCTCCCGGTGGGACATGCCCAGAACACCTCCCTAGGGAGGCGTCCAGGAGGCATCCTGAGCAGATGCCCGAGCCACCTCAACTGGTTCCTCTCAACGTGTAGGAGCAGCGGCTCTACTCCGAGCTCCTCCCGTGTGACCGAGCTCCTCACCCTATCCCTAAGGGTGCGCCCGGACACCCTGCGGAGGAAACACATTTCAGCCGCTTGTATCCGCGACCTTGTCCTTTCGGTCATTACCCAGAGCTCATGACCATAGGTGAGGGTAGGAACGTAGATTGACCGGTAAATCGAGAGCTTCGCCTTTGGGCTCAGCTCCTTCTTCACCACAACGGACCGATACAGCGACCGCATCACTGCAGATGCTGCACCGATCCGCCTGTCAATCTCACGCTCCATCCTTCCCTCACTCGTGAACAAGACCCCGAGATACTTGAACTCCTCCACTTGAGGCAGAGACTCACCACCCACCCAGAGAGAGCAAACCACCTTTTTCCGGTCGAGAACCATGGCTTCGGATTTGGAGGAGCTGATTCTCATCCCAGCTGCTTCACACTCGGCTGCAAACCGCCCCAGTGCCTGTTGCAGGTCCTGGCTCGAAGAAGCCATCAGGACAACATCATCTGCAAACAGCAGAGATGAAATCCTGTGGTTCCCAAACCAGACCCCCTCCGGCCCCTGGCTGCGCCTAGAAATTCTGTCCATAAATATAATGAACAGAACCGGTGACAAAGGGCAGCCCTGGCGGAGTCCAACATGCACCGGGAACAGGTCTGACTTACTGCCGGCAATGCGAACACAGCTCCTGCTCCGGTCATACAGGGACCGGACAGCCCTTAGCAAAGAGCCCCGGACCCCATACTCCCAGAGCACCCCCCAAAGGACACCACGAGGGACATGGTCGAATGCCTTCTCCAGATCCACAAAACACATGTGGACTGGTTGGGCATACTCCCATGAGCCCTCGAGGACCCGATGGAGAGTATAGAGCTGGTCCAGTGTTCCACGACCGGGACGAAAACCACACTGCTCCTCCTGAATCCGAGGTTCGACTATCGGTCGGATTCTCCTCTCCAGTACCCTGGAATAGACCTTACCGGTAAGGCTGAGGAGTGTGATTCCCCTATAATTGGAACACACCCTCCGGTCCCCCTTCTTATACAGAGGGACCACCACCCCGGTCTGCCATTCCACAGGTACTGTCCCCAACCGCCACGCGATGTTGCAGAGACGTGTCAGCTAAGACAGCCCCACAACATCCAGAGACTTGAGGTACTCAGGACAGATCTCGTCCACCCCCGGAGCCTTGCCACCGAGGAGCTTGCTAACCACCTCAGTGACTTCAGCCAGGGTGATGGACGAGTGCGCCTCTGGGTCCCCAGTTTCTGCTTCCTCCTCGGAAGACGTGACAGTGGGATTGAGGAGATCCTCAAAGTATTCCTTCCACCGCCCGACAACATCCCCAGTCAAGGTCAGCAGCTCTCCACCCGCACTGTAAACAGTGTTGGTGAAGCACTGCTTCCCCCTCCTGAGGCGTCGGACGGTTTGCCAGAATCTCTTTGAGGCCGTCTGATAGTCCTCCTCCATGGCCTCCCCGAACTCCTCCCAACCCTGAGTTTTTGCCTCTGTGACTGCCCGAGCCGCGGCACGCTTGGCCCGCCGGTACTCATCAGCTGCCTCAGGAGTCCCACGAGCCAAAAAGGCTCGATAGGACTCCTTCTTCAGCTTGACGGCATCCCCTTACTTCCGGTGTCCACCACCAGGTTCGGGGATTGCCGCCGCGACAAGCACCACAGACCTTACGACCACAGCTACGAGCAGCCGCATCGACAATAGAGGTGGAGAACATGGCCCACTCGGAGTCCATGTCTCCAACCTCCCCCGGGATCAGGGAGAAGCTCTCCTGGAGGTGGGAGTTGAAGACTCCCCTGACAGAGGGCTCCGCCAGATGTTCCCAGCAGACCCTCACAATGCGCTTGGGCCTGCCAGGTCTGTCCGGCTTCCTCCTCCGCCAGCAGATCCAACTCACCACCAGGTGGTGATCAGTTGACAGCTCAGCCCCTCTCTTCACCCGAGTGTCCAAGACACGCGGTCGGAGGTCAGATGACACGACAACAAAGTCGGTCATCAACCTCCGACCTAGAGTGTCCTGGTGCCACGTGCACCGATGGACACCCTTGTGTCACTGTTGTTACCCACATGGGCGTTGAAGTCCCCCAGGAGAACAACGGAGTCCCCGGTTGGTGCACTGTCTAGTACCCCTCCCAGGGACTCCAAGAAGGCCGGGTACTCTGCACTGCTGTTTGGCCCGTAGGCCGACACAACAGTGAGAGACCTGTCCCCAACCCGAAGGCGCAGGCGCTGCATGTTGGGGTTCACCGGAGTGAACCCCAACATGCAGCGGCTGAGCTGTGGGGCAATGAGCAAGCCAACACCAGCTCGCCGCCGCTCCCCGCGGGCAACGCCAGAGAAATGGAGAGTCCAACCCCTCTCAAGAAGTTGGGTTCCAGAGCCCAAGCTGTGCGTGGAGGTGAGGCCGACTATATCTAGCCGGTAACGCTCAACCTCCCGCACAAGCTCAGGCTCCTTCCCCCCCAGCGAGGTGACATTCCATGTCCCCAGAGCTAGTCTCCATGTCCGGAGATCCGGTCGTCGAGGTCCCCGTCTTTGACTGCCGCCCGGATCTCTCTGCACCCGCCCCGCATGGCTCCTCCCGCAGGTGGTGGGTCCACGGGAGGACGGCCCCACGTCGTTCCTTCGGGCTGGGCCCGACCGGGCCCCGTGGGGAAAGGCCCGGCCACCAGGCGCTCGCTGCCGAGCACCCACCCCAGGCCTGGCTCCAGGGTGAGGCCCCGGTAACGCCAGTCCGGGCGACGTAACTGGCCTTGTTCTTTTTCTCTTCATGTAGGGCTTCTGAAGTCAACTAGTCAAATGGTTATTTCTATTGTACATTAAGATTTGTAAAATATATCATCAACCAAATAAAGGTTGAACTATGACCGAGGGTTGTAGAGAAAGGATCAGATGTGTGAAAAGACAAGCCGGTTCACAGTAAGAATGCATGTTTTTCCAAGCTGTTTTGGAGTAATAAAACATCTGTCAAGAAATAAATGCTAGATAGATGAGTTTATGCCATACGACTGAACATTCAAGGCAAAGTAGACAGAGACAAGCAGGTGGCAGTTCCCTCACCAGAAAAGTTCCACAGTGCAGCTTTACCTACACCTCTGTATTGTACCTTCTCATCTGGCATGTTGCTCCGTACGTTCTCCAGGTACCCGCTGACATCATCTACATTTGTGTAGCGTAAAAGGATCCGAGCAAAGTCCTCCTCACTGATGGTCGGCATTCCTTTCGAAAACGTCAAAAACTCCACCTCCAGCATCTCGGTTTGCAGGTTATCCATGAATCTGACCCAACCACAACAAACAGTTAACAAGGTATAACCACTTTAGACCAAAGACAGGACATGATACACACTTGTAAAAGTCTTCAAATTTCAGCTCTGCTTTGCCTTTTTTACCAAAGAAGTGGACCAGGAGTGTAGTCTCTGCTTTGTCATCCACAGACTAATGAAAGAAGAAAAGAAAATGTTGAATAAATGAATATATTCTTAACTATTTTATTGTCCTTTAAATATGTTTGTATTTTTCATTCTTTCTTTTTTATTCAGTATTTTATAAAAATGCATTGGTTACATTTTAAACCTAGTTGTCATGTGATCATGTGATAAAATCTAACCAGTTCAGTGTTCTCTGCTCACACACAGCACACATACATGTTGTTACGAATGGTATAAGTCGCCATAACCTTTTTTCTTCAAAGCATTGGATTTTTCAATTCACAAGTAAAAGTCAAAATGCACATGCGGTTCCTGTGTTTACAAATTGTAGATTAGGGTTAGGGCCACACAATATATCACAATCAAAATTGCAATTGGAGTTGGCGCAATAAAACTAAATATTCCATCTTTTATAGAAAAGTCTTGTTGCAGCTGTAGTTTAGACCTCTACAAACTGTTTTGAAATGTATGAGATTCTTGTATTAGTTTATCTGTTCAGATTTCAGTCTCCTCTCAAATGTGATTGCTCGCGGAGCTCTTTACAATGTGCACTCTGAAGAGAATCTTACTTTTTAACCTTAAATCATAAATCTAATCACAATACTTGCTGGAAAAAAACGCTGGTGCAGCCCTGCTTACGGTTAGACTGTTGTAAGATGCTGCTATAAAAAGGATAACTAGAGCATGCAAAAGGTGGTCTCTGGTTTACACTATATTTGATGGACATTGACTTTGGCTGATCATTAACATTGCCATGTTTTATCTGAGCTGCAGGTTTGAGTTAGATGTGAGTTAATAGACAGAGACAGATCAGCCATTTATACTGTAATGGTTAATGTTTCACTGATTCTTCTGCTGCAGGCTTGACGGCAGACTCATCCTACACTGTTCATTCTACAGGACCGGAGCTGCTTATGGGAGAAAACAGTAGATAGATAACATTATTGGTGGTGGCAGGTTTGGTGATGCTATGATCCAGTTGTCTGGCCAGACAAGACTACACCTTTTGATCAGAAAGTAGGACAAAGGGCTGGGCGATGTGGCCAAAAAATAAAACCTACATCTCTTTGGACACTTATGATTTTAACTGATTTTAATTGAAGTCCACAGTGACTGCCAGTTGCAGGTGAAGCTCATAACATTTTCATGCTTATCAAATCCTATTTAAAAACCTACTATAAGAATAACTGTTCTCCATCTCACTCTTGCTAAAGTGCATATTGTTACTTCCCTGTCCCCTGCACTTTGCAAAATAACCCTTGTCCGCAGAGGCAAACCTATTTCATAATAAACACAAATTAATTTGTGATTCATTGCCGAGTTCTAAGGTTTAGTCCAGTTAAGTAAATATGAAGTTTTTAGGTGTATTCATACTGAGTGATGTTATGAGGCAGTGTCTAACCTCATGTTATTTTAATAGATTCAGGGTCTAACCTCAGTGAGGTCAGAAAACAGCACTTGACTCGTGCTGTGTGTGTTCCACATGCCTGTGTCGTCCACATGCCCAGTGCCTTTCACAAGGACCTGCTGCAGCAATCCAAGCAAATGTTAGCACAAACATTAGCATAAATATTAGCATAAAAGTTAGCACACACATCACAATATGCATATTAGAAAATTCATGATCCATGGTTCAAACGGAGAATGAGGGAAAAGACTGAAACATGATGGTGGAGGGAAAGCTGCTGACGGGAGGGATATATATTTCCTTTAAACAAAAACATCTAATTCAAATGTGTTATGTAGTTGTTATTCACCTACAAGTTATTACATAACTGCCTTGCATAGACAAAAGTTCAAATATTATGAGCCTTTCTGGACCAACTATGACAAATTTATAGGCCCAAGCAGGATATTAACTGAACCCATATCTTTGAGCCAATACCCGATCCAGCAAACTCTTCTGGATCCCAATACCAGTATTGGTATCAGTGCATGCCTACATAGTTATTTTCTGTTAAATGTATCTCTATGCATAAACGCAGACATAACATCTACGTTACCCCAACACCTCTTCTGACCCGCTTTCTTCATGCTCTGAGAGATTGACCGGCAAATTAAGTTACTGCGTGCGTCTGAAAGTGTGGACTTTCAGAAGAAGAAGCAGCTAGCTTTAGTTACCTCTTCAAGCAATATAACGTTACTTACCATACATGAATCTTGATCATTTGTATTCATGATGTAGTCTCTAACAAAATTGTGAATTGAATTTTTTTGTCATATCGCCCACCCCTCTCAGACAGCGCAGACAAGCAGAATCAGAGTGGGCTGAGGGGGGCTGAGGGGGGCTGCAGTGGAGTGTGCATTCTCTTGGCACTCACAGCAAACAAAAGTCCAAAACATGCAGCGAAACAGCAAAAGAGGGGTGAGAAGATGAACATGTGTACAAGCTGCAGCACTATCAGACAGTTACAGTGTACACAGTAGATTGAGAAAGCATCATTAGAGAAAGTGGTTTTCTAATGGAGAATAAACGATAAGCAGCTATATGCTTACACTGTTTTCTTAAGCTTATCTAAACAAACAAAAAAAATCTATCACAATAGACTAATCCTCCAGCTAGGTACTCCTTTTGTCTAAAATATTCCACAGTATGGCATTAAACAAATTTGGCATTTATTCAATTACAGGTGTATTTATGCATACCTGGTTGGCAATACATTGATTTTGACTGGTTTGAAATAGATCTAAAATGCCTATATAAACAACACCACTTTAAGAAGACACTGTTCTTAAATGGTTGTTAGGTAATCACATAGTATGTATTTATCTCATTCACTTTTGTGTTTTTGCATTTAGGGTTCATGATGAAACAAATCAAAGAAAGATTTACAACAAGAAACCACAACTAATCACTGACAACTCTATAAAGTTTATTCCATTGAAAATGTGCTCAGTACCAAATGTAAGGGGAATTCCGACCACAAAAGGGACTGGTGGGAAGACTGTCTAACAACTACAGTTACTTCAAGTAGGAAAAAAGTATTTGGTGGAAACTGCAACGCAGAGTAATTGTAAGATGTCTGTGTAATCCCTCAGTCGTTCAGGTAGGTTCCATAGCAGAAGAAAATTCAATTCAGTTCAATGCAGACGTTTTGCCGTCTCATACACATGGCTTCTTCAGTTCAGTGATTGTAAAAGCAAAGGTTTAGATGTGATAGGATGTGATTTGAAGTTAAAGGCCCACTAGATTTAACTATATGTGAGGAAGCAGTGCAAGAAAGACAAATGTTCAAATTAAATATGTTTTGATATTGGAGGAGTAAGCAAACTTATTTCAATAACAACGTGACAGAAGTAGGAGCAAACGTAGGGCTGGGCAATTTATTGAAAGATCAACAGATTGTGAATCAGTCATATCTAATCGTCAATGATATGGGGTTTTTGAATCGAGAGGTCCACAGCCAATCCTGTGTCAGTAAAAGCAAGCAGACATGTGTGGAGCAGAGTTCAAATGCTGGAGGACTATAAGGTAAATAAATCATGATACATTTTTTTCCCCATATTACCCTGCCCTAAGTAAAAGTATTGTGCTAGAAACTACCCACTTTGGGACACGACTGAACAAAAATGTAACTTTTGAATTGCAACGCTAGAGGAATCAAAACACTGTGGACACGCCTAGAAAATGCTCTCTCAAGCTCCTCTAAAAAAAAGTTTAAGCTTTCACGGTCAAAGCCATGACAAAAAGTAACTTAAGCCCCAAATTCCACCAGAAACTGTAAAAATAAAACAAGGGGGTCCTGGTGAAGTTGTCAGTCTTTGGGCTAAGAGCATTTTGAAGTGGACCGTTGATGACAAGACGGACCAAAGCATAAATCATCTCTCCACAAAACCTTTAAGAAAAATGTGTCAAATAAAGAAGGGGAATGCTATGAGGCGTTTCAGTGAAAGTAAATGGGGTTCAATAGACCTGGACAAGATAAATACAGGCTATGGTTTAGACAGTTCATGTGTGGCATTTAGGGGAATAAACAGCAATCACAGAATACAATGCTGCATGCAAAGAGGAGCGAGAAACAAGCTTAAATACATACAGTGGGTTGGAGAGGTTTGTGGTGGCCGTAGAGCTGTAATATCTGTGAGAAAAACAAAAAAGATAAATAAAATATAAGCATTTATAAGTTTAGATTGGACACATTGGAATTGCGAGAGTTTAATTGATTGTGTTTTTCTACTTTTGTTTCATGATTGGGCTCTTTCACTACATCCATATTTCCTGGAAGCTCTAACCTCAACATCCTTCTTCCCCTCTGTACCATATATTTACTCTCCCTCCTCTGTAAATAGTAAATGGCTACATTTTTATACAGCATTTTTCCACCTTTAAGGCACTCGAAGCACTTTACATCAAGGAACCACTCACCCATTTACACACACATTCATACACCAGTGTACACAGACACTGGGGGCATAGCAAGTTAAGTGTCTTGCCCAACGACACAACAGCAGCATTCATCTGTGGGAGCTGGAAGGTGGACCACTCAGCCAATGATGTTTTGAGTGGGATTTGAACTGCCAACCTTAGGATGAGTGGACAAACACTCCAACTGAGTGAGCACATATTCACTGTCACACCATATATTCTCTGTGCCTCCTCTGTAAGGCAGGTTTATTTGCATAGCAGAATTTGTACACAAAGTAATTCAAAAAATAAGAAAGACATTAAAATCACACAAATCAAAACATAAGTAATCACAAATAATCATCATCAATTAATATTAAAACAGAAGAGTGCAGGATAAAAACCTTTCAGTCATATGCACAGCTAAACAGAACTGTTTTGAGCCTGGATTTAAACACTGTCAAAATAGAGGCCTGTCTCACATCTTCAGGAATATTATTCAAGGTTTTCACTGCATAAAACCAAAACGCTGATTCCCCATGTTTAATCCTGACTCTGGGCACCAGGAGGAGGCCGGTTTGTTAAGTCCACAGAGTGCGAGATGGTTCATATGGCATTAACATGTACCATATATTAACCATCCCTCCTCTGTACCATATATTCACATTCCCTCCTCTCTGTTTGGAATCTTTATCCCCAAAAAATATAATATGAACAGACAGACTCATTTTTAACCCTATCCAATTTCATTTTACAAAACATTTTTCATTATGTTTTCAATGTAGAGACATAGCTTTTGAACTACAAATACAATATTATACAAGTGTAATTCTCATGGTTCACAACAACACGACACCGTTGACCTTTCTGCATATTTACCTCCTCTCCCTGTAAGCTGATTGGGAAGCCCTCTGCTGCGATGCTGTGCTATATTTCAAATCTTGTGAGCCTATTCTAATAATCTTTTTGATGATTCTGCGGGCCGTGCGTTGGTCTAAGTCTATGGTTGGGTTTTGTGTGATAAGACCTCAAAGCTTTGGCTCTTATCTGCACTCTGGTCTGTTTACATCCACCTGCATCGGGCTCCGGGCCTCACCTCCAGATGAAAGAGGGGCAAGTTTCACCCTGCTCCACCACACTCACCTCTGCGACATCGAGGAAAAAACATGGCTCAAACTACAGCTACAGCTAGGCTATGATTTTTTTATATTTCATCATCAGGGGATGCCAGGAAGGATTTTTAGGGCTGTATGATTTGGGAAAAATATCTAATTGGATTTTTTTTTTTTGCGATCATGATTGGATATGCAATATAGTTTTAATAATTTCACATTTCACAAGTTCATATTTTAAGTGCATTCAGAAGGATTGACCAAGAGACTGAAATATGAACTGATACAAGAATCACATTTCAGAATATGTGGGTGGGATATGAATAGAATATGGGTTAGCAGTTTTTTATGCAGAATAATGTATGTAATGTGAATAATGTGAAATGCAATGTATATTTTGTGGTTTGTGGAGGAAATTATGGTACCTCAAAAATTGCAGTTTTAGCAGTTTGCTAACTGCATCCATTGAAATTGCGTTTCGATTGGAATTAATCATGCAGCACAAATATCAATGAGTGTATTCTACCTGCATTTGACCTGCTGTTTATTCTGGTCCACATGTGGCATTCTACATAAATACAGTCCTAGCCACTTTATATTTATAACAATAGTTTACAAAAAAAACTTTACTAGCAGTGTTGTTTTAGCATTTATGTGTATTGTTAAGTATTGTAATAGTTATCTTGATTTTGATTGAACTTTATGTATGCAATACTGTAATTTCCCCATTGTGTGACCAACAAAGTTTTATCTAAAGCATGTCTCGTGATGCTTTTTAGACAATACATATTTGCTATTCCCTTTACCATAGTTATCCATGCCTACCCATCTCTATTTCTACATCTAGTATAGAAGAAAATATATGCAATTTTGAAAATGGCAATTAACTGACATAACCATAACAATTGCTTTTTATCTCATGCATAACACAGTTCATACCTGTTCAGACCCTTCGCCGTCCTCTGTTACTCCCTTTCTCTCCTTTTTCTTGCGGAAAATTTCTTCAAGCTGAAAGAAAAATAATGAATGTGCCAATAGATGATTTTAAAAGATGTATAGAGGATTTTTTTAAATAAATAAAAACATGATCCTACCACCAAGAACTCCCTTTTGTCAACCATTTCATTTCCATCTGCATCAAACATGTTGAAAGCGATCCTGAATCCAGCATGAGGCTCTGAAATCAGACAAACATTTGGAATATTCAGAAAACACTGATGGTTCATAAATGGTATATCATTGATTATACTGACTTGTTAAGATGCAGATGAGGAAGAGGTACTCTGTATAGCTGATGACACCTAGAAGAAAGTAAACAATGCTAACTCATCATAGAATAAACAAAATACTATAGGATGTAACATTGTTGGGAGTCTTAGTTGACCAAGTTTTTTTTGTTTTGTTTTTTTGTGTACCAACTTTCCTAATAATTTTGCAAGCTTTTGTCAGTGCCATGGCAACCAAATTTCTTCGACTACAGCTCTATAACAAGATATAATATACACTAGAACTTTTACAAATCCAAATAGCATATTGCTTCTTACATTACTATTTAAAATTATGTTTCTACATAACTTTAAACAATAGGTTTCAGTAATTTTAAACCATCTTTAAGCACTTGTTGAGTTTGATGTTAAACCTTGTTGGTGCATTACAGCCAAATCATCTCTTTTAAATGGTATGTATGGTAAATAATGTGTCATCCTGAATAAGCCATCTCTACAAACAGCAGCCCTAACACTCAGGTAATCTGCTCTGTTTCCCTGATAACATCTTTAAAGGTGCCTCTGACTTCATGCCTTGGTGTCTCTATTCACACTAAACACAGGCTTCTATTGAGCTGACCAATTCAAACACTAACCCAAACAAATGTAAGGTCCACAGCCTCTGATCCTGTTTAGTTAACAAGGTGTAGGACATTTCCGAGCGATTTGTCTGATTGAAAAAGAGCGATTAGTGTTTTTTTGTTGCATGTTTCAATCCTTCAGCTCCTTTTGTGTTGGGATGTGGATACGGGAAGGGTAGGTGTCCGAGTACTTTTGGAGGATTGTGCCCTCTGCTCCTGAAAGCATTCTCCGGCTTTTGTTTGAGCCCAAAGATGAAGAAAAGAGGCGAGATAGTTCTGGGTGACTGCTCCATGTGTTATGGGAAATGATCTTGAGAAAAGGAGCTACTGAGATGTTCAAATGAAGCTATGAAGATCTGAATCTGGATTAAAGATGGAGTATTTTACTTCTATGGGGTATTAACTGCTAACAAGACAAGACAAGCAAGTTTATTTGTATAGCAGAATTTTTACATAAAGTGCTTTACAGCATAAAACAGATATTAAAATCACAATACAAACACATCAAAACATAAATAATCATCATAAAATTGTAGAATAAAAACCTTTCAGTCATATGCACAGCTAAACAGAACCATTTTGAGCCTGGATTTAAAGGCCTGTCTCACATCTTCAGGAAGACTGTTTCAGATTTTAGCTGCATAACACAAACACTGATTCCCCATGTCTAGTCCTGACTCTGGGCAACAGCAGGAGGCCGGTCTCTGAAGTCCTTAGAGTGCAAGATGGTTCATATGGCTTTAAATATGCATGGATGGCATTTAAAATCTCTTCAGGCATGTTTTTGATAAGGGAACAACATTATAACATGGTAGGTGCAAATGCTCACAACAGAAAAAATATTGATAGCTAATTAAGTTCAATGGCTACCTAGTAAGATAAATACATAACTTGATTTTTAAGTTGTTTTCTTTTTTTACGCTAGTCTTTAGGAATAGGACATGATCTTGTGTGTTCAAAATGTTGCTAGGTTATTGTAAAAATGAAGAAAAATCTTGTGAGATGTGTTGTATTGCCACTAATGCTGTTAAAAAATCTCTCTCTCTTTCAGTTTGTCTGTCTCCTTCTACTCTCTCTCTCTATCTCTATGCAAGTCTTTCTGTCTCCCACTCTTTCTTTCTCCAACTCTTTTCCTCACTCCTTACCTCTTGCTACCCCTTGTCCTCCCTCTCTTCCTTTACCCTCTATTTCTCTCTAGATCAGTGTTTTTTTCAAAATCTTTTGGTTACCATTTAGTCTCATTTTAACCTTGTTTAGCCTTGCAGTTTAGCTCTATTGTAAACCAAACATTACCTCAGAAAACCAAACATTATCTTTGGGAAGAAAAGTTTGGAAACCACTGTTCAAAATCCCTCTACTTTTTCACAATCCCTCCTTCTCTCTCCCTCTCACTCACCCTCTCTCTCTCCTTCCCCACCTCTCTCCCCCTCTCTCCTCCTCTCTCTCATGCCCTCTTTCTCTCTTCTTTTCCTGCTTTCCCTCTGTCTTTCTGTCTCCCTCTGCTCTCTATCCCTCTACTCTCTGTCCCCTCCCTCCTTCCCTCGCTGTTTCTTTAGCTAAGTGCCAGCTGTGGGATTTGGGCCTTTTAATCCTGCCGTTAAACGCTGTGGCTTTGTCGAGGATAGCGAGGGCTGGATTGATCTAGGGACAAAGCTCTTGTTCACTTACTGACTGAGGGGACGTTTGAACCCGGTTATGTTTGAGCATGCCCCCCTCTGCAACCCCCCCCTTCCTCTCCCCTCCTGCCCCCTGATCAGCGCAGGGCATTGTAAACCCCCAAATCGGCATTGGGTTACCTCTTCGGGACAGCAGTGGGGTATGAAGCCTTTCAGAGGAATTCTTTGTATTGTCTGAGAACATATACTTTAGGAGAAGACAAGAGAAGGTATGTGGTATTGGTCAGGAATCTTCTTAAAATTTTCCCTCCTCCTCCTCTTTCTCTTTCTGAAAAACCCATTTAAGCTTTAAGGGCTTTGAAGCTACAGATCTGTTGTCATTTGGAGGCTGTACCGGCCAAACAACAGTGGGATGAAAAGGTGCGCAAGCGTTTGTTGCTGTCAGGGTGTTTTTTGGGTTTTTTTTAATGAATGAATGAACTTTCCCAGCTGGTATGAATCACAGAAATTCTTCAACACTGAGTTTACGCATGTTTCAAATATCAGCTTTTAACAGTTAAGTATTTAATTAGTAAGTGCACAGAAAACCACATGCAACTGCATAAAGTTACAGACCAATCCCACAGCTATTGTTCAGTACTGCATTGTTTTGTATTTAAGATTTAGGTTTTCACTTGTTATATTCATCTTAAGAGTGTATGTGATTATATCAAAAATTTACAAAAACCTAGATAGGTTACAAACATTGTCTATTATATTGTTTTGCTGCAACAGCATGGAAAATTTAAGGGAACTACATAGACCATGGTGCGTTGCTGTTTTTCTTCCTATAGGAAATGAATTCATTGCCATTGTAGTAAAGTGCCACTAACATTATATTAATATTTTGATTTGCCAGTGAGATCTTGAAATTAAACTTGCGTGATAAGCAGACGTTCCCTAATGCAAGAGACAATATTTCTCAATAAAAACACTCATCAAAAAATTTACCAAAAATATAGCAGCCCACCCCATCACCATTTAATATTACAGGATATGCCAATTTAACATGATGCCATGACCAGTATTTCTTCCTTTTGTTGTATTTACATCAACATCACATGGAAGTTAAACACAAGTATTTCCTTCATTTAATCCTATGAGTCTGTAATGGGTTTGTTTTTGTGCCTGAGTTACAGGTTACACAGTCCCTGCTCAAACGTCACCTCTTCATAATGTTGCCAGACTGATCACTGATAAGATAGCGTTTATAGCACACACTTTTCCCAACTCTACACTCAACAAATATGGCGCCTTAAGCTGAAAAATAAAGAGAATTAGAAACATTAAAAGCTTTGAGTGTTGCTTTACCTCGTTCACGGAGATTCCTGAACATGTTTGATGATCCTTTCCAAATAGGAGGAGTATCTGACAGTATCTTGTCTAATTCCTGACAGAAAAGAAGAAAGCAAAGATCACTCAATGCAAGGGGGATTTTGAGACTGACAAAAATTAAGGCATTAAAAGGGATTTGTTCATAAGACTGTGCAGTATTTCCAGCACCATTATGGCTGCTTTGGGACTGCAAGATGTGAAAGAAAAGTGCTAACCAAACTAGGAGGATTTAACAGTAGCTTTTTTACGTCAATGAAGTGAATGCAATCAATCTCTGATAACAAAAGTAATTTGCTGAGCCACTAAGCAAGCTAATGGCTACTGCAGTCACATTATACGAACAGATTTGTAAATGTGGAAAGCTGATTAATGAATGAAGTTAGATGTAGATATTTAGTTAGCAGTTTAGTTTTGTTATATAGGGCATAATGGATTTCTGTTATTTTTGTACTGAGTATGCAACAATAAACATGAATGAAAAGCTATACAATGTTTGTTATTACAACTTCATAATGATAAATACATGAGGTAACTAAGGACTTTCATTGTGAGTTACATACAAAAAACATGAAACTTAAATGAGCCTAATCGAACACTTGTCTGAATGAACAGTGAGGACTTAACATACTTCAAAATAGATTTTTTATGCTACTAAGATTACTTCACTGGCCCTTCGTATAACTTTACATCTGTATATAAAATAATAGATAATAATAAGACTACAGATTTGATATATTTAAATGTATTTATTGTATACTAATTAACTTTAAGATTGTCTCACTTTGTAAAAAATATGATAGGAAATTTTAAATAAAACCAAATAATTAGAATATTCATCAGCCAAATTACACATATAAATGTTGAAGTGAAACTGAAATGTTGAAAATGCACCTTTTTGGTGAGGGACCTCCATCCTTTTCGGCCTAAACAAAACAAAGGGAACAGTTAGCATTTGTAAATGAATTATAAACATACATGTGGTAATTAAAAGTGAAACCAGTTGTTTACATGGACACATCCCTGACTGCATACCGATCCTCTATAAAACAGTGATAACACAGAGACCTCATAAAGTCAGAGCATTTCACCAGGACGACGAGTCAATAACCACTCAGTCACACACTTGATGAGATTGGATGGGGCTATGGATTATGAATGACATTATGAATGGCAGTATTATTTTCTTCAACAAAAACACAAAAAAATGCATTTTTGTTTATTTCAGAGAGGACTGCAACAGCAGTAGCAACTATGGGGCCTTAGATTGAGAGGTGGGTAGTATTCAATTACATTTATTTGAGTAAGTTGAGTAGTTTTCAGACATCATAGAGAATAACTTGAGTAATATTTAGTTTGAAGTAAATGTATTCATGTATTCATGTATGCAAAATGGGATGCATAAAATAGTCATAAAAATGGATTTCCTCTTTGTCACCACATAAACTGAAATGAGTTCATGTTTTGACAGTGCAGCCCTTTTCCAGGTCACTCACCCTAAACTTGTAAAATAAAAAAGCTTATCGTAGCGTTTATGGCATTGCTGTGTATTGTTTGGTCTCTGCCTAAAAGTGTGTTGCCAAATAAATGAGCCATACAAGTGGAGTTGCTGGTAAAGATGAGTATCTGTACACTATATGCAGGTGTTATGACTAACAATTTGTAGTCACTATTGTTTGGTAACGCTTCCTTTTGAGAGCGATGAATATGACAAGTGCGAGGGTTACATTCATTGTTTTTGGAGAGTAAAGTGTCTGTGCATGTATGAGTGTAATGTACGCAACTTCAAATTTGTTCTATGTATACACCAATTACAACACCAAAATTTCAATGTCAAAAAAGTGAATTATTAAGATAATAATGCTTCGCCTGGAATGTTCCACAACAATTCCATGGCATAAAACTCACCAATCTCCACGGTGATAAGCAGGTGACACTAGGCTAAGTTACAGCTCAGATCAATTCAATGTATTTGTGACCAATAAAAACACACTGAAAACACCTTGTAATTGAATAAATGCAAGATGGATACATTTAGTGTCTTTACAATATGACCTGCTTGATCAATTGAAAATATTCCATCATCTATTACAAAAGTAATTGTTTGCAAAATTCACAATTTACATAAATGAAATCAACAGGCTGGCATTCAGTCTTGAGAATCTTCCAAGAGCCAAACAAGATGATGTAGTGGGTTTATTTACAAATTCCCCTTATGGCAAAGAAGTCAAATTGGATATGCAGAGAGGAAATACAAAGCAAAAAATAAGGCAAAAATAGCAAAGAAACAGGTTACTGAGTGTGATTTTGAACGGAAGCAGGCTCTAAACATAATCAAGTAAATGGCTTTCTCAGCTGTAAATTAGAGTGAAAGCATCGCAGTGCAGCACGGAGGAGTCAGCAGAAGAACAGAGCGTGCTGTACTCATAATGAACCCAGTAATGAAATATAGACTGTTATATATTAGGTTGATTAAGGATTACACTGTGAGCAACTGTGAGTGTTGGTCTTTAGCTTATAACAATAATATTTAGTCAATAAGACAGTGTCAGCACCTATATAACCTCACTTGAACTAAGGCTAAGCACATTATCTAGAAAAAGATGAAATTGTATCATAAATTATTTAAGTCTTTAAGATTGCTTTTGGGAATCGGAGAATTATTATTGATTGTGGTCACATCTTACAATTTTTTCGTGGCTATAACACTGAGGACAAGTCATTTCTCAAACTGTATTTCAATATTTCACACACATTTAATATATATTTTTTTCAACTATTTAATAATAACACAAGATACTACAAGCTGAAATCTAAAATCAGTGATACGTGATCTTTGCACTTCCTGTTTCGGTTCTAATGGTACCTCGTCATTAAAGTAGCATACTGGAAACATAATACATTTATTAATTAGATTAGATTACAATATACTCTACTACTTGTCCATACTAACCCAATTGGACTGAATAACAATATCAGACAACATAAAGTAACAATAATGGCTTAATAAAAACAGTGGTGGACTCACTTTTTGGTTCGTTGAGAGTGACTGATTCGATAAAGTTGAGTGGAGTCATGAAAAGTTGTCCATCATATTCTATGGAGCTGAAGAGTCTGAACCTATTTTCATAAGAAGACATATAAACCTCTCCATCAACCAGGCGAGGTGTCCGGGCCTAGGAAAAATGGAAAATGTACTTAAAAGATGCAACAAATTTACTATGAAATTGAGATTTTGTCATATGTAATCAAGTTAAGGTTAAGGTATTCTTTATTGGCCCTGCGCAAAAATTTGTCCGGCATTTGACCCATCCTTCAATGCTGTGGAGCAACCCGTCAGCAGCAGTGCAGCGTCTAGAGACTCATCTCCAGATCTTAAGCTAGACTTGGTCAGGACTAGCTAGAGAATTTTTTCTATTTTATTTTTATATCAAAAGAAAAATTCTATTCTGTCAACTGGACAAAAGTTTTAGAGTGAAGACTTCTTTAGTTCTGTCAGATTGCTGCTGCATAGTGCCTTAAACAAAATGTCTTCACTCAAAAGCTTGTCCAGTATGGATCATACATGGACAAGATTGCACAGACTATTTTATTTGTATTAATATGTTTTAAAATTAATTTTGGGTTAAAGGAGGGAAATCAGAGTGCCCATAAAAATCCAGGAAACATGAAGCTCTGCACAGAAAGTCCTGGGCAACTTGGGGGTCGAACCTGTAACCTTCTTGCTGCGAGGTGTAAGTGCTAGCCAAAAACAAAATTGTACTTTTTACCATCCTATTGCAACAGCACTGTGCATTTCAGGGCTAAGAGCTAACCATATGATGCATTGCAAAAGCTGGTTATAATATAGTGAGCTTCTTTTATTTTTGCCTTCTCCATAGAGATAAGCTGCAAAGAAACCCTACCAAGTGATATAAAAACTGGTACATCCCAAATACTTTCATATTTCATATCATGTTCAGTATAATGATAATGCCTGAAAGATGTTTTATATAAAACCAATGCAAGCCTGTTTCTGTCATGAAAAAACCTGGCTAACACAGGACAGTAATGGGGTGCGTGTGAGTCTTGTTGGGCCTATTTTTCTTCGCCATGTGGTAGATAATGTCCCTACAAATGGTCAGATCAGAGGCTAGGGTAGTGCAGAGAGAGGGGATCTATCTGTGAGGTGGCACTGGTCCAGGTTTGGTGGGCACAGAGCAGACGCCCATGGGAATGCATACCCCCCTAAGCAAAGCCATTACCCCACCTCTCATCTCAGCTGCCCCTTCGTCTGGGTCTGGTGTCCGGTTTCCTGTCCCCAGATTCCTGCTACTGGCTGTGGACAACTCTGAGGATTAACCGGAGCCTTCGAAGACTTTTGAAAGTTCTTTACATGGGTCACAAATTTAAATCAATTTGTTCAGTAATTTCAGAAATGTCCAACATAAATTACAGTATGGAAAAAAGAACAATAGGGTGCAATTACACCATTGATATTTTTGCGCTAATGTTATTTGGCCACAATAAGTTGCGTGTGGTTAAACATAGTAATAAGCAAAGCCAAAGTTTTGTGGGAGTACCAACTTACATTATCAATTATTTATACCATGAGCAAAAAATAAGCTCCAGCATCTAACAGATAGGCTTATACGAGGTATCAAAATATAAATAATATTCTGAATGTTGTTTTGAAGATATGCAATGTTTGAATATATATATATAGATGCAAAAAAAATGTTGATTAAACCTTCTTCTAAATAAGGATATAAAGTGATCTTTCGGCATTTATGTGGGAGATTTTACAGTCATTTCACATTCGTTTGACAGTTAAACCTCAACTTATTAATTTAAATGTCTGTGGGATTGACAAAATAATGCCTGAATATCGTTATTAGAACAAAAAAAAGATATACATTTTTGTCAACATCACCCACCTCTAGTCAAACACTATTTTTCATAGTTGTGAAGTTTAAAGTTCTATGTATGTCTGTGTTTGCATGAGCGAACTGTGTGTTATTATTGTGAAGCACTTTGGGTGTCTAAAAGCACTAAATCAAAAGCATTATTGTATTAATCAGCAGTCATGCAGTAGTAGCCTTTATAATGTTTTCCAAATATTCTTTCAGTTTCTAAGGATGTTGGACTGATTCAGATTTGTAGCAACTATTTAAATGGAACCTTCACTGCCCAAATAAGGAAAATAAGGAAAACTATGACTACAAATGAACACATTCCACTACTGCCATCTTCAAAATCTTTACAGTGTACAATAATGAAGTGCAAATGATGTGACCTAATTAATGTGGTTATAATTAGATCACTCTTCGGGGTTATGGCAGCTGATATTTGGTCACGTGACTGGGGACGCCCTTCAGCACCGACGTAACGGAGAGTTCCTTTGTAGATAGTAGGCTACGTCGTTGTTATGAGAATAATTGTGTAATTCTATCTCCCATGGCAACACAAACTTATCGCCAACTGCGTTTTTATTTATGTACATCTGTCACTTATGAATCTGTTGTTTTAGGAAATAAATGTCGTATAGTATAGCCGAGTTGTAATGTAAATATAATCAAACCAGTGTACCTGATCTGCTGAGACCGAAGGCAGGAACCACGTCTCGGTGCGTGTGGTCAGTCCCGCTCGTCCTCTGCCCTCCTCGGAGCTGTAGTAGTAGTAGCAGTACCCCACAGCTGTGACACATGTCCCCAGCGCCGCTACAGCTTTCGCCGCCTTTAACGCCTTTGAATCGGATTGTTTTCCAGCTGCAGACGCGGTAAATGCCCGGGTATTTTTCTTCACATTATGAGCGAGAGCCAGGACGGTTCTTCTCAAGGCGGCCATGGCTGTTAACTCTCAGCCCCGTGTGAAGCGAGAAAACACGCGAGAAATGCCGGAGGAGCGACCAGGCTCTGGTGTAGTGTCCAATTCTGTGCCCCTCCACAGAGATTGGCTACTGTCTTCTCCAACAGCAGCAAAGCAAATTAATAAATCATGTGCCTTTTTCAAATACTATACTATTAACAGCTTTTTGTTTATTTCCCAGTATTATTCATATAAATTGCCATGCATACTATAAAAAATGCTATGAAAAATACTCAAATAGGCTTCTAAATATAAATTGATATGAAAAAGGTTATACATATGTTAATATTTGTAGGCTACTTAGGTATAATGATTCCGTTTAGCCTTATTATATATAACACGGGAATAACACACAGATATACACAAAAAAATAACTGATAGCCTACCTATGCGTGCCTATAACTCAATAATAAAGTAACCATAGTGTGTTGACAATGTTTTGTTTTTTTATTAACTAACCGCGTCTGTCCCTCTACCTTTTATTTTACGCTTCAGGAGAAGGAGGTGAGTCTCTGCCAGGGCACGTCTGCACCGCCCGCCCCGCCCCTCTCTGTCCTGTGGTTTTGCACCTGCCTCACTCAGTCCCCACCACTCCACGAGCGTCGTTTACCTGCGCCTCTCCTCCTCTACTCCTGCGCTACTCTCAAAGAGCAACCACTTCCCTTATGGACCTCTCTGCAGATTATATGACTGGATATTGCTTGAATTGATGGATAAAACGTGAGGATAAAGCGTATATTGGTGCGTTTCTCGTATGTTAAATTGAAGAAATCGCCTTATCGTGCGCGCAACATGAAATAGTAGCAGCCAGGTAGTTGCATACGCTCCTAATTGAACTTTACACCGGGTGGCAATGGCAGCAGCTGCGCCCGGCTCTGTCGCACTGTCTTTAGGGGAAGTTGGGGGCATTTTGCACGGTGTGGACGGTTTACCGCAGGTGGGGTCCCATTATTACCTGCCCGCGCTGCAAGGGGACGGTCCTGCGCTTTTTGGGGACCATCTCGTACCGGGAGACAGGCTCTACCGGAGCACCACAGCGGATCTCACGCACCTCAAAGGGATTCTGAGGCGGAGGCAGCTCTACTGTAGGACGGGCTTTCACCTGGAGATACTTCCAGACGGGACTGTGCAGGGGACCAGGAAGGACCACAGCAGATTTGGTAACTGTTTTATGCAATATGATATATAACAGGAAGACATGTTGATATCCACTAGATTTGATTTGATATGTAGAGTATGGTTAAATAGCACACATATTTTGGCTATAAAAAGTGAAGACATGAATACTTTTGCCATGTTGATAGTTTTGCATATATTGAAATGGGAAAAGAGTTATTATTTTATATACTATACATCCACCTAAATCTGTCATTAATAAGTCATTGCATTCTCAATTTGCAAATTAAAACTGACAGTTTTTTTTATCCTTACGTTTGTAAAATCTGCACCGTGCATCTTATTTGTATTGCAGTCGACATACTTTATTAGATACAGTTTTATCATTTATTTATTTACCAATATTTAAGTAAATAAAATGAAATGTGCTGAAACAAATCAACAAATATAATTCAAGTTCAAACATCAACATATTAAGACAAAAAACTTTAGTGACTGATCTTCCAGGACCACTACTATAAATAAATGCCCTCTATTGTCCATTCACAATATTCCGCCTTGATATGTGATGCATTAAACCACAACCTTTACTTATCAGTGCCATTGAAATGCGCTTTCATCTGAAGCCATTTTTGAACTGTTACCTCTTTCTTTCAGGGATCCTGGAGTTCATTAGCCTGGCGGTGGGGCTGATCAGCATTAAAGGAGTGGACAGTGGCTTGTACCTGGGAATGAACGACAAGGGGGAGCTCTATGGATCAGTACGTACAAAAAACATTTACAATATTTATTACCTTTTCTATTAAAACTACTATTCATTTGTGTTTGTACTGTGATATATTTGTGTAAATAGCTTTTAAACCATTTAGTGCCGGCAAACTACAGGGAGTAAGCACAAAGTGGTGATGTCAGTTATGTACATGCAATACTTTTCAATAAATTGCACACTCCATCAAAATTGCAACTCACCACTCTGGATGATTTTAGTAATCAACTAAAATATGTGTGCAATGCAATTTGTGCATTTTTTAAAAATCAATTATGGCAATTACAAAGACTAAAGGCAACAACCAAAGAGTTACATCATCTGTTCCACTGGACAAGTACATTCAGAACTGTGGCAAACTGCATTTAATTATAGATTTATTTCATCTACTGCCACTGCAAAAACACTGGAATTGTGTGTGGGATTTTACTGTTTGATAGCTATTTTGTACAAATATATGCATTAACAAATCTATTGACAAAAACCTTATTTGACTACTTTTATGGATTGCTAAAGGTGCACTGTGTAACCTTTCTGGTGGAAGATATGTCACCTGCTTTTCTGCATGGAGAAGACATTTTTACTTTGCCTAAAATGTTCTACAGTATGGCATTAAATGTATCTATCTCCACGGAAACAAGCTGGTGACACCACCAGGCACGTTACAGGTCAGATGTGCAGAGAGGTGACCCCCCTCACATTCAGAGTGCATGTATTTACAAGGTATTATGAAGCAATAAAAACAGCTGTAATAAAATAAATGGTAGAAAGATATGTTTAATGTCATAATGTGAAACATTCCAGTTGAGGCAATAACATCTCCATGGAGAGTTCTCTCCAGCAAACTTTCCGCAATGGGCCTTTGTTAAGTTTATCTTTTTAATAACAATAGTAGGCCTAAAAATCTGAATTATGTTTCTTTACTAAGATTTGTCCAGTTGAGAGAATTGAATTTTCTTTTGCTCTTTCTTTAAGACACTTCTAACTCTCTTTTGTCATTCCCAGGACAAACTGACAGAGGAGTGTATTTTCCGGGAGCAGTTTGAGGAGAACTGGTACAACACTTATTCCTCTAATTTGTACAAAAATGTAGACAGAGGGACGCGTTACTTTGTGGCACTAAACAAAGATGGGACGCCTCGAGATGGGACTAAATCTAGAAGACACCAAAAATTCACACACTTTTTACCAAGACCTGTGGACCCGGACCGTGTTCCTGAATTGTACAAGGATATCCTGGGACATAGCTGAAAATGCATGGAGTTTTGTTAAGGAGTTACCAAAATAAATGAGCTATCCTGACTTGGAATAAGACAGTAGCAGTTAAAGGAGGATATACCTTGCTACTACCGAAGGGATAGAGCCAATGGGGCCCCTTGGAGGAATGCAAAAAGACCATCTCTCAACAGGTCAGGAAGACAGCGTCCAAATACTCTTGGATTGAGGGTGCGCTTGTTTCAGTACGAAGAGGAGATGAAAGAGAAATGAGGAAACACTAACTCCACCCGGGTGGATATATACCTATAGGAAGTAAGCAAGCATAAGTGAGCTATATTATTTGGTCACTGTTGTCCCAGTCCTAGCCCTATAACATGGGAATGTGGAGCTTGAAGGAAACTTGCTTACGTTTCACCTGAACTTTGACAAGAAAAAAAGCAACATGTAAAAAAGAAATTATTTATTCACTTTGCATACGTATATTTATGATATATATTTATTTATTTGAGAATATATTTTTACAGTTAGAGACAGCGATTATAGAAAAAGCATTAGAAAAGTGTATGTAAAGACTGAAGCACTGTATACATGAGTTTGAATAGTGAGACAACTGCAGACTACAGCCCCTATTGCTCACTTTAACGAGGTATCCCTTTCTTTATCGAGTACTACCTAGGTCGAAAATAGTACAGTGCTGACATTAAGGGTTCCGAAGGGTCTCGCTGCAGCAGTGGTGATAATAGAGTGTGATAACCACCAATCACGTGGGGAATATTATGGTAAATGGTCACATTTTTCTATAGCGCTTTTCTACCTTCAAGGCACTTAAAGCGCTTTCCAACAAGGAACCACTCACCCATTCACACACACATTCACACACCAGTGTACGCAGACACTGAGGGCAAGGTGGGTTAAGTGTCTTGCCCAAGGACACAACGACAGCATTCATCTGTGTGAGTTAGAATCACACCGCCAACATATGGATCAGTGGACAAACACTCTACCAACTGAGCTACTGTCGCCCCTAACAAGTTTGCTAACAAGTTTCTAATGCTAACCCCAAAATTTTTACCCTAACCTCCACTAACTTCATTATATAAATATTTGAATGGATCAATTGAGTTTGAGTTTCAGAGGTGTTTTTTTATTTAGCACCAGAAGTCAAATTGGTTGCATATAACACCGATTGTTCGTATACAAGTGGTAACAGCTATAGAAACAACCCACTATCCATGGGTTTTAGTATTATTAAAAATGAGGACTGTTGTCATAACGATTAACAATTTAAAACAAAATATGGATACCCATTATGACATCAAGAGGTCACAGGCCAGTCTAAATAAATATAAATACTGTAAACCAATTATTGGTTACTGTACAAAGATACACTGACTTGATTCTTTGTTTACCAGCTTAAAGGCTGCAGCACTGGCAGGTCATTTTGCCATGTTACGAGATGAACATAAATGGCTGACTAAGATGGGATATCTCAGTAAGGAGCAAAAGAGAATGCTATTGAAAAAGGGGCCAGTACACAACAATATACACACGTACCACAACATGCTGACTGTGAAGATGTTAAACACAAAATGCTATAACCAGCCACTGTTACATTACACACGTTGCGTTAATCAAAAATCAGTCTTAAGATTCAGACAATGTTGAAAATAAATTCTCTAATAAAACACCACTTTGTTTCTGAGGAGTTTGTCAGGCAAAAGGTACAGTCATTATAATGCTGCAATATCTAATAGTTATAAAGTTTAAAACATTACTATGATAACCTAGATGGTTGTGAATTCTTACATTTTTTCCCATTTAGGTATGTTCTTAAAGGTGCACTATGTAACTTTTCTCATGGGGGTTCTGTCACCTGCTTGTCTCCATGGAGATGTTATATCTTTGCTTGGAAAGTTCCAAAGTATGGCGTTAAATGTATCTAGCATTTGTTCAATTACAAGTATTTTGTTGCTAAATAAATACCTGCATTCTTACCGTGAAGGGGGGTCACTTTCTAGAGATCTGTAACTTGGCCTGGTTGCGTTACCTACTTGACTCCATGAAGAGAGATAAGATTAATGCTATACTGTGGAACATTCCAGGCAAACCAGCAACATCTCCATAAAAAGGTTTCAAATAAGGCCTTGGTACCCCATTGGAACACCCCCTCTCTGTCAATTTTGTTTGTTTATCAAGATTTTTACGTGCACTTTTAAGAGCCAACACTGATACCTTTGACATAGACACATTCCCTTCATGTTTTTCCTTTGCTCTTTATAGTTTAAACTTATAAACGTACTTACAAGCTCTGTGTTGTCTTTCTTTATGGACGCCATTACTAAGGGACGAGAGGGACACATAAAACTTCAAAGTCTTAAACGTCTAAACACGGAGGTCTCACGGTGACATGATCAGATCCACATAAAATCTGACCTCCAGTATCTCACATAACGAATAAAAGAGAGGGGTCAGCGTGATAAGGATCAAGTAACTAACATCTTTGGACAGTTTTAGAGTTTTAAGACCTGTTTTAAAAGTCCATTTAAGTTAAGATGAGGTGGTCAAGACATCCAACTGTGCTTTTGATTTATGTTCTTTTTAAGCCAAAATTTCCCACAAATCCTGAGGAAAAATGTATATGTATCCACATCATGGATTTTCTTTTGTGTCAGTCCCAAATCTGGATAAATGGAAAAAGATAGAATAGAGTTAGAGTCTCGGTGCTAAATTTGCACTATGTAACTTTTCTGGTGGAGGGTCTGCCACCAGCTTCTAGCCTGAAATGTTCCACAGTATGGCAGTAAATTTATCTAGTGCAGCTATCACTGTGAATCCATGTTTCCCAACTTATTTTGTATGACAACATGAACGCCATACTATGGAATATTCCAGCAATATCCTTGAAGACACAACTAGATGTTGCTTTCCTCAAATAGAAGTGTTATATGCACCAAGCACATGACAGGCTAGGCTCGTTTCAACTGAGAAGCTTTAATGATATAATAGTAGTTTGGTGTAAATAAGTAAATGTAAATGTCCAGGATTCTTAATTTTCAAAACAGATGGAGTGACTGATAGTAAACAGTGTAACATCTACACATGCAGTGATCAAAACAACTAAGTTTTCATAAATGAGTTTATCTCCTCTTCATTGCACACAGTTGTCTTGAGAGTCTGCAACAGATTTGAAGTGAAACATGAACATCGGGCTATGATATTATGCATGTGAATGTGTGCCAGAGGGAGTCCTGATATAGGGACCTGCAAATCTTCCTACTACTCTCTCGTCTTCTATCTCTCTTTCTCTCATTCTCCCTCACTCCTCTCTCTATGCAATCTATCATCTCTCTCCCATCTCCCTCACTCTCATTCTTCTCTCTGCCACTTCTACATCTCCCTGCAGTCTCTCTTCCTTCTCTATATCTTCACCCCTCTCCCTTTTTCTTGTCTCTTTCTCCAACTTTCTTCTTTGTCTCACCTCCCTCTCTTTACTCTCTTTCTCACTTCCTACTTCATTGCTCTCTCTTTCTTTCTTTTTCTCTTTCAAACTCCTTCCTCTCGCTTTGGTTGCACTCACTCCTTTTTCTCTCTCCTTCTCTTTGCTCTCTCTCCCTCTCCCCCTCTCCCTGCTTCCCTTTCTGTCTGATAAAATGGGACTTTCCCGGCTACACACCTCCACATCCACACACTTCTGTCATCGATTAAAACCGCTCCACACAGAGTAACATGGAACACAGAGCAAACACATTAGCGCATGCACAGTTTAAAGAGGTGTTGTTTTTAAACTGATAGGACTTAAAATAAGAGAGAGGGAACCATATGTAAGGGGAAAACCAAAAACCCTAAACCAGGACTAAAACAGGAGTAGACCAGTAATAAATTATAGGTGTAAACCATGATTAAACCAGAACTGAACCAGGCTAAACCAGGGATTAAACCACAATAAAATACTGAGTAGACTAGGGTTAAACAAATATTAGTACTAGTATTTATTTAGTATTTAGTACTAATATCAGTACTAGTCTAAACAAGGTCTAACCAGAACTGAACAAGGGCTAATCTGGGACAAAATCTTGACTAGACAAGACTAAACAAATACTAAATCTTGACTAGTTTAAAGCAGTTCTACAACTCAACATAAATGCTACTGTTTGCATTATGAACAAGTAATAATCATTTTTAGAAACAACTCATTCCTACAAATATTGCTTTTACTCACTACTGCAACAACTAGTAATGCTAGTCTAAGAGGAAAATGAAAGAAACATGTCTCTGCCCTAATGTTACTGTTGCGTTCTTGAGCAAGACACATTTTCCACTCTATCAACCTGATGTGCAGACAACTATCTAGTACAGGAAATAGGTCACCTAAATCTAATCCAACTGGGAATTTCACCAAACACTGCCTCCTACTTTCTGACTAACCCTCATTGCCCTTCTTCTGACATTTCAAAGCCTTTTCCTTAAACCCATCGGACGTTCTGGGATACCTGACTCCCCTAAGCGCTCTCTGGCACTTGCTAAACCGATGTTTTGGATTCGACTTGGCCCTGAGACAGACCCTTTTGTTCGTGCTCTCCGCCCTGCACAGGTGGTCCTCTCCGAAAACACTTAAAGCCCTCGTCTGCAGCCGCTGGTCCCACTTTCATCGCCCCGGGCCGTGAGGAAGCCCGGGTGAGTGTGAGCGTGGGCAGGTGTGTGAGTCTGTGATCCTCTCTTTGTCTATCTGCGCCTCAGAGCAGGTGTCTTTTGCAGGATATGAGTCTGCAAAAGCAGCCTGGAAATAGACGTCTTTGTTGAACTGTTATCTAGACCAGGGTTTGCCAATTTGAGGTTCAGGGGCCAAAAGTGGGTCATAGGAAGGTTAAATCAAAATGCAAATCAATACTAAGTTTGTTTTTATTAGCCTTAAAGAAGACAAATAATATTTTTTTCTGATATTTAGTACTAAACTATAACATAGAGTACATATATCATAATTGGACATTATATTCATGTAAACCGCGATGTTGATCTAAAATGGCTTATTGACTGTTTTTTCCCTTTAAGGTTTTTTCCCTTTAATCTACAAGCCGTGTAAAATTCCCACAGGCTATAAGGTGCACGACCATCATTTTGTGTTCTTGAAAAAAGCGTGTCTGTGCAGCCTCCCCCCGGTAAATGCCATATAATTTGTATATTTATAAAAAGCTGGGGGGCAGGGCTTGGACTCACCTGTTGGACCAGTGTGTGTTTGCTCAGGGCCGGCGTCTGCAGAACGCTGTACCTGTTGATTTGAGGCTCATTCTTGTTTGTAGACTCCTTAGTGACGGCTGTGGGCACAAATTAAGAGTTGCATATGTGTTTATAAGGATTAGGCCTGTAGTGTCAGTATAGCATTATCCACTTGATATTTTGAGGATTTAATCAAGTCCAGTAGACAGCAGAAATATCAGATGAAAGATCACAGGCCGACGAGGAACTACATGTACCAATGAGGGGTGGCTCCAAACAAATATGTCTAATTGACCCTTGTATAAATAAAAACATTGTTAGCAATTAATATTTGTATTCATATCTATTTCATGTTTTGATGAGCAGTTTTGACTTTGATTTGGGCATCATCATTAAGAATATTCAGAAGTATGGTTTTACCTACCTTTACCACATTGTCTAACCATACAGCTAAATGGTCCTGAGCTCAATTGAAGACAAAGTGGGGTTTCTAGTATGGGTAGAGTAAAAAAAGTACTATACGCTTCAGTCCTTCAGCTAGGTCATCCTATATCAAGATCTGATAATTTGGTGCCGTACTTAGGGTGGCCAGATTAATGGATAGGTAAAAATGTAGGAAACTTTTTCTATGGGGGAAAATAAGGACCATTCTCACCATAACAATAAGGTAGTACAAAACGGTTTTACCGTAAATCTCCCAAAGGATATTGTGGATAATTTTTCACACCTGTTGCATTGACAAACTACTACAAACTACTTTTTGTGCCAAAAGCCATGGAATTTTGTGGTGTGTTTTCAGTAGGTGGCAATTAATGTGGGCTCCCTGTTCCTCTGACAGTGCCCATCTGAGCTGTCAGCCTCGGTGGAAAGTATGCACCTCTGTTTGCATCACCATGGAGACGTTAGTGATGTTTAGAGTTTAGGAACAAAAAGAAGAGCAGAGAATTGCGGTACTGTCTGGTTCAAATTCATACTGAAACAGTGGAGAAGTGTCTCTGGCTGCAATGGTGATGGATAGTGTTTTGTTTAACTAAAGGGACTTGAATGACAGTGTACCAATGGGACTGGAATAGCTGTAGTTTTCAATATAGAGCTTGTAATATGCAAGAAAATATAGAACTATGGCATAGAGGGGCTGAAAATAAATCAGTAAAATTCAAGCTCAAACTGAATGGCCATAATTAGTAAATAACAAAGGTTTTAATTAGATGTTTCCTAATGTCAGCAAATAATGTAATATGGTATGTACCCAGCATCTGCTAATTCTGTAGTTCAGTAGAGAAACAGGTGAAGGTCTGTGGAGAGGTGACCCCACCCACAGCAAGAATGTGTTTTTTTTTTCTTTTTAACCAATAAAAACAGCTGAAATTGATAATGCAAGATTGATGTATTTAATGCCATACAGTGGAACATTCCAGGCAAAGCAATGACATCTCCATGAAGAGATGGACCCTAAACCAGAAAGGTTACATAGTGAACCTTAAGACAGTCTGTAACATTTTAAATTAAAAAGTTAATTTCCCCATGTGAATTGGTAACATTATACAGTCAAACAAGGCAATCTAGTTTGACTTTTAACCAACCTTTGTGTGGCCAGGATTTCACCTAAACTAATTTCCTCTCCTGGAATTCATTATGGTCTTGTTGTTTGTACCAGGTTGAGCAAAGGGGTCCTGGAGGAAGACTGTACCAAAGTGGAAATGTCCGGCTTTGTTGCTCTTAAGTCGGGCGGAAAATTGCGAACCCATTTGTCTTTGTGTGGCTTGATGCGCAGGTCACTTGGTGGATTCCTTCATGACAAGTTTGAGAAAAAAAATCTACTGTTTTTCCACTGGCCTCACCCTTTCACACCTGCAGCTCCACGTAGAATAACAAAACGTGGGGCCGGACCAGAGAAAAAGACAGGCTTTAGAAAGAAAACTGATACGCAACAAGAATTCAGCGTTAAACTGTGCGTGTCTATTGGCCATTACTGCATGTTTGTACCCCATAGTTGCACATAGGCTTTGGCCAGCATCCAAAACCCGGAGAATACCACTAATTATTGCCAACTTTAGCCAAAAAATGGGAGCTGAAATGGGATGTTGTTTGTTATTTTCTCAGTCAAAACAGCAACGTCTACATTTGAGGTGAAAGGCAGAGACACTTAAGAAAACTTTTCCAGGTTTGACTGACTGGTTAATACCACATACAAGCACAGAGCTGTGAGGTTAGGGCACACAGGGATGATTCATTGCAAACATCAAAGAGGAAGAACAAATTTGGGATTAAAATAAAGATACGAGTTCAACGATGATAATGTCACTTACAAAGAAAAACCGCAATAGAGTTTGGATTTGTGTCTATGCAACTAGGGGAAAAGTATGATTCCTGTGTTGAGCCAGAAAGAGTGGCAATGTTCCACAGTATTTAACAACTATAATACATTTCATTATGGGTGTTTTTATTGCTGAAAAACACTTGAAAAACTTGCTTCACAAACCTTTAAGAATCCATCTTGTTCTTGTTCAGCTCCAACTGAATCGCTTGCATGAGATTGGTCACGCACCACCAGAGACTGACCAATCACAGGGCAGCAGTTTGGGCAGAAGCCAGTGTCGAACAAACTAAAACATATCGACGCCGACAGGCATACTTCAGCTTATTTTAGCAAAAATACAGACTATTTGTTTTTGAAAAATTGCAGAGGGAAGCGCTCTCAACTGGATTTAACTAAAGTTTGATTTTTCAGCCTCTTCCGCTTTATGACACTTAAACCAATCAACGTGAAGTATTTGTTTGAACACTCTGATCATTGGTTCCTATATCTGTTAGCGATAAAAAACAATGAACAATAGTACAGTGGTTCCCAACCTTTTTCTCTCAGAATAAAATATGATTATTTTCTGGTTAATATAGGTGTTTTAGAACAGTAGTATTATGAAATACTGCATAGAAGTATACAAGATGTTGCTGGATTAAAATTTATACCATCTGGTTTGGACCCCCTGGTGACCCCATGAGAATCTTTGGGGACCCAAATTTGGGTTCCAGACCCTCAGTACAATGTTTTCAATTGAACTAGTGTACATAATAGCTATACCTTGCAGATCTTGACTGATCCCTAAATCAATAAAAAAAAATAGGTGTTAACATGGTGTTTGACATGATTTCAATAGACACAGACTTTAACCTGGCTTTAACATTCAGAGCATTAATCCACTGCATTGAGCCAGACACACATTTATAAATCAGGAGCTAAACATGAACAGGCCTCCACTCGTCTTTCTACAGAACGCTCAGGTTTGAGCCAAAACCACTTCAGAGAAATCAATGGGAATGAATGAAAGAGCAGTTTTCCACTGTCCACAGCTACAATGAGTAAAATAATAATATAACATCACTTTTTAAACATGCATCTGTGCTTTTTGCACAGTGGCTAAATACTATAACTATACTTTTCAGGCAAAGCATTATTATTTTCATGGAGATAAACTTTTCTAGTGCAGGGTCTGCCACCTTTAATTATTTGTTGCAGCCCTATTACTAGTATAGTTTTGTCTCTCTGGTTGATTTATTTAGCCTGTTTGCCCCATTTGCCCAGAGCCCTCTGTTACAGCAATGCTCTCTTCCCCTCCCGCTGTGCTGCTGTGATCCTGGAGCGAAGTGTCTGTGTTGAACTTCAAACGTTGCAGCTCTGTTCCTCCTCCGCAGCAATAACTCTGAGAGCGAGGAAGAAGGAAATCCCCTGGCCCCGAGCTCCACTACTGACGAGTTTAGCTCTGCCAAGACCCACCTTTAAAACACGGCACCGCGCATAGAACAGAGCAGAGACAGAACAATGGGAAATGTGAGGTAAGATGCCAGGAATTTAAAAAGCATTCAGATATTTCAAACATTTGGAAGAGAAAGCTGGAAGAGGAGTATGAGCATCAAGTCTGGAGAGGGCTACTGTTGTTCAACAAAGTGAGTGAAAGATTTTAAGAGTAAAAATACATGACTGGAAATGATGGCTGCATGTTTTTGTTAAAATATGTTAACTGTGATTTTTCTGACAAGTACTGCAGTTACATTTCAATAGGCAAATTATGTTTAGATTGCAGGCTTCTGTTCAAAGTTCACCTATTAAAGATGTCGAGGAGCATTAATGTTTGAGAGAAGATTGAAATATGAACTGATAATATAATACAGAAATTACATGCATTTCAGAACATGTTTGTAGAGATCTGAACTGTCAGCAGTTTTTTACATAACACAAGATTTGCTAATTGCAACCATTGAAATTCCAATTTTGATTCAACTGCATTTAATCTTGCAGCCCTACTGGAAATATTATGTTATATTATATTAAATACACCAGATAAACCAAGCTAGATATAAGTGCTCTTTGACAACATATTGTGTAAAAGGTGTATGCAAGCCCCCACCAAAGCATGATAGTTTCTGCTCATAGTCCAAGATCACTTAAGGATTCAAGCCAAAATTATGATTAACTGCTATGATAACTTAATTGACATGTAATGAACTTGGATGGCCTATGGGATAAGTCACAGCACACATGCAAGGCTCTCTACTGGCCCCAGTATTGTGAGATCCATTCCAATGATGTAACAAATAATTATGTATTAAATATTTTCTTTCTGCATCCTTTAGAAAGGATAACAAATAGATAGATAGATAGATAGATAGATAGATAGATAGATAGATAGATAGATAGATAGATAGATAGATAGATAGATAGATAGATAGATAGATAGATAGATAGATAGATAGATAGATAGATAGATAGATAGATAGATAGATAGATAGATAGATAGATAGATAGATAGATAGATAGATGGATAGATTCATAATAAAATAAAGCCTCTCTCTTTAGCTTTGGTCTATATGAAAATAATACTGTATATGATACCTGCATTACGCCTGAAATGGTCCCTAAAATGGCTCCGGTGAACTTACGGTTCATTGCCTAGTCTAACAAGGACATACATTAGTGCGTGTTGGACACTGAGGTGCAGGTCGGAGGGCGGCATACCTCTCCATGTCCCAGTAACTAATCACCAAAAAGATCTGGCCAAGACAAGAGCAGCTGACAAACGCAGGAAATATCATATCCGAGCTTTCTAGAGTTTCCCAAGTTCATTTCCACAACGCTGATCGAGAAGAGGTCCGTGTGGTCTGCTCCAGTGGGCAGCAAAGTCACGGCAAAGACGTTAGAACAAAAAGTTTGCTCAAATGTCCGTGAAGTTTCATGAATATAAATAAAATTACACCCCTCCTAACTTCATCTGCACCTGTTGTGATAATTAAAACAGGGTCAAATAAATTATGTATAACCTACAGAACTTCTTAATAAACCATGTTTTGATCTTCGGGTATCACTTTAACCAAATATTTTGGTAAGAGTGAAATTTAAGGTCAGTGCTCTACTATTTACTTCATTGTGATAAAAAATGTGATTTGGCTCACCTCTTTGGCCAGTCCGGTTCGTTTGGTTGCTGTCCTTTGCTGACCCAGGTTTGTTTAAACTTGATCCAGACTTTATCAGGAATCAGAGCAAGGTGGATGGTCAAAGACATGTTATGGAACAGCAAGCCTTTCACATTTGCCTTGAACAGAGAATATTTTAGTTAATTGGATGCATTTAATTATTTAATGGCACCAAGACAGAAGCATTACTTAACATGATTGAATTTAATGAGCAGAATCAAAATCATTCATGATCTAATTTCATACAGGGACTTTTACAATAACAATTAAAAATATTGTCAGTTTAGTATTGTTGGTTTAAAAGGTTTAAAAGTTTTCATAGTAACCACCTCATTAATAAATAACTACAGTAAATGGGAAAGGAATAACCCAGTAGTGTTTGATCTCACCTAGACTCACAGTGTGAAGCTGTGAAAGTTGCCACAGTAAGTTTACATACTGGAGATGAGAGAAAGTTCCAGTTTATTGTCAGCATTTCTTTTAGCAGCACCTCTGAGTCATGTTTTTACATCTCATCATGAAATGCATTTACAAGCTTTGTTTGCAGAGCATGCAGTTCCTGTCATTGGAAATATGGTTTATGATGAGATCAATTTGGTGAGAAATTATTATTTTCCTCAATTCTCTCTTGTCCAATTATCTCTCTGCAGTGTGTATAGCTAAGCAGACTTTTGGAGGATAGTACAATGAAGACACATAAGGACATACTTTTTTTCCGTGTAAAATACACAACTAAAATAAAAAACAAACAAACAAAAAAAAATGCTTTCATTTTAGTCTAAGTTTTCGCTAAAAGTTATATACTGTAGCTTTAAGAGCGTGAAAACACTTTCGGACCAGTCCACTCCAAAACAAACTAATGGAAAACAGTCTTTGTCAGCTCCAGGGAAGTTACACTTATAGAAGTAGCCTACTGCAACCAAGTCAGAGGAATGAAAGAACATTGCAATAAAAAGCATTCATTTTGATGTCCAAAAATACATTTTGTGCATTTTACATTTTGCCACTTTCATATAATTATTGCATAAAAATGTTTGCTGCTATGAAAATTATGTACAAAGACACATAAAACCAATTAATCAATGAAAGCAATTTAAAAATGCACAATGTAACTTGTCTGGTGGAGGGTCAGCTGCTTGCTCCTTGGAGATGCATAAACTAATGAATTTTCATGGAAACGAGCAATTGATTTCAGCAGGCCAAATTACAGTTTAGATTTGTAGAGAGGGAACCCGACTCACAGTAAGAATGGGTGGTTTTTAAGATATTTTTTAGCAATAAATAATGCCTATAGTTGAATAAATGCAATACAGACTAGTTTAATACCATACTGTTGACACTTTAAAGCAAAGCCTTAGCATTTCCATGGAGACAAACAGGTTGCGGTCTCCTTCCAGAAAAATTACACATTGCACCTTTAAAAGAACATGTATCCCTAGATCAAAGTGTGTGTCTGAGCACAGATCCAAAATACAGGGAAGTCATCTCTCAAGGTGATACTTAGCTTCGTATTGAGGCTGTCAGCTGCACACAGGAGGTGAAAGCCATTCTCCTCATTCGCCTCACCTGTGTAACCCACCACAATAGTCTCCCAATCCTAGGCCTGAAGGGGGGTTTATGCTGTCACTGAGGTGTATTTTACCAATGGCACTAGTGCAGCTCCAGGTTAATGTTTATTTTTCAAGGGACCTCCTCGTTCCTTTGGTCTGACCCAGAATCTGCAGCGTCTAATCACAGCAGCATTGACGTCTAAATATGGGATGAACTACAGACGTTACACACTGGTCTGAGCCTTCTGTGTCAACAAAAACCTGTCAACCCTTCAGCTAGAGAAGTTGGGGATAGTGAAGTGAAAAGACAAGGCAGACTACACGTCTGGTGACTAGCAATACCAAAAAGAAATTACAAAAATACAGTACTCATAATACAGTATAATATACAACAAGTAACCATGTCCTCTTTTAATAATGTCATCCTCTGATTATGTTGGAGCAAGCATAGAATTTAGGGAAAGGCAAATAGGCTGGACTGGCTAAATAATAAATAACATTTAAGAAAAATTCAAAGGCGCAATATGTCACTTTTCTCATGGAGGGTTCACCACCTGCTTATCTCCGTAGAGATGTTATTGCTTTGCTTGTTCAAAAAGATTGCATTAAACCTCTCTATCTCCATGGAGACAAGCTGGCGATTCTACCAGGTCAAGTTACAGATCAGGTCAGAGAAGAGGAGGTGCAGCTCATAGTAACAATGAATGTATTTCAAGGCATTTTTGGCAATAAAAAAATACCAAAAAAAGACCTTTAATTTAATAAATGCTAGCTTACAAATTTAATACCAAGACACTATGGAACATTCCAAGCAAAGCAATACTGTCTCCATAGAGAGAAGCAGGTGGCAGCCCCACAATATAAAAGTTATATAATCCACATTTCATAACAGTTCATTACTTGCTTTTGGCAGGTTAACCCCTAACCTCCATCCTGTGTGAATAATGGCACTTGAGTATGGGATTGGTGGTGGTCACAGAGGGTGTTCACACAGGACAGCAACTAGCTCTCTGCCAATCAGCCACAGGGCAGCTGTGGCTAAAGGTCAGGAGTGGCTTACCTCCACATTGTGTTTGGAGAAAATGAACAATTGCTCATTATAACTGTAAACTGCAGATAAATTCAAGCCATTAGTATTCTTCAGCAAAATTATTTTTGTGTATTGACTCAATAACACAATTAAACTATAGGGCTGCAAGATTAATCGCAATTGGATGTAAACTGTAACTTAAATGAGCACAGTTTGCAAATCACAAAGGCTGCAATTTTTTAAGTACCATAATTTCCTACAGAAACAAAATATTCTGCATCAAAGCAGCTAACCCTGTTTAGATCAGCGCTGGGAACATGGTGAAATGTTCTTGTATTAGTTTGTCAGTTCATATGTTAGCCTTTTTCTGGACGTGTTTAGAATGTGAATTATGAACAGAACACTATTATTAAAACATCATCAAATCTAATCGCAATGCTTGTTCAGAAAATTGCAGTTAGATATTTTTCTCTGTTCAGACCTAAATTTAACTATATTTTTACATTTGCCATCGCTGTGCACCTAAATCACCTTTGGTAGACTGTTTTGACAGTCTGCAAAGAACCACAGATTCAAAGATATGACGACAAGATACAAGGACAAACCATTGAAGTTTGTTTTCATCATTTAAACCAAATCGTATTCTCTACATGATGAAAAGGTGCACATCATAGTGTTATAAGGAGTACAAAAGGGGTAGAAGAAAAAAGCTGATGACAGGGCACTTTCATGTCACTATCGCTATACTCCATCGAGACGATCTAGATGCACAGACAAAGTACCACCAGCCAGGCTTACTTTGGTCTCTGCTGCTCCGGGACATGAGAGGTTGGTGGTCTGAGCTCGCAGGGCCAGAGCCAAAGAAGAAGAGCAGATAAGTTAGGCTTTAAACAACAGGAGGGAGATGTGTTTTAAGAAGAACATACAAATAGGGATAAAGACAAGGGTGGAAGGCCTCTCACGCAATACTTAGCCTTTCTGGTGAAGGGTACAGCCTGCTTGTTTCCTTGAAAGTTGCTTAGAATGTTTGGCAATATAAACATATTTCTATCTAGTTTTTATTTCACTGTGGGCTAAGAATTACCTTCAAAGACATGCATTAGTTGGTGCCAAGTGTTGTTGTCATATACACAGCAAATTTCCTCAAGACTGAAAAACAGTACATCAGTATTTATCGCAATCAAATTGAAATCAAAATTTCAGTGGACGCAATTAGCAAATTGCCAAGGCTGCCATCGTTCAGCCCTAGATGTCAGAATAACAATAAATAACAATAAATTTATGTAGAGTAATGTACTGTAAAAGGATAGTGCAAAGAAGTAGAACGTTACAGTGTTGACTTGTGGAGATCCTGCGTGCTGGGATGCTGCTGTCACGAGCAAACATGCACTGACAGAAAACCTTCTTCCAACAAAAATAAACAGAGCCAGAGACAGTTATCAGTGTGAGTGTATCAGACATGTGATGTGAGAAGACCTTTATCTCAAAGAGCTGAGTCCACACAGCACAAGCCGACTTTAGACAAATCCATGAACTTTATCTAATATCTAAAACTACAAACTATACCTGCAAGAAAATGGGAAAACAATTGTACCAAATGTTTGAATGATATGGAGATGGTAACACTGCAATATATGACAATGAAAATCTTGTAACACTGTGCACTGTGGAGAGGGGTGCTGGTTACACAGAATGGGGTTGCAAGTCACTTTTTTAGAGTTCAAGAACCAACACAACTCATAGGCAAGACATTTCAAATAAATAAAAAAAAAAACAGACAGGAGAAGAATGGAAGTTAATAACAAATGTAGTGATGACAAGTTATGATTATAAAGGTATGATTGCATCTCCAGGTGTCATGAGCCAATGGAAAGATTTTGGAGTTCAACTTTGCAGCAAGGACATTTTCCATCTAATCGTAGAAGGTCTATAAGATCAGCGCTGAAGATACACAAGTATGGAGGGCACAGAGCAGGGCTGTGAATATGGTGAGAAAATTTGTATTGATATCTTATATTATTTTCATTATATATCGTGATTTGTCCTTCTCTGCTGAATATGGCGCTATGTTCAAACACACTTTCTCCCATTTCCCATTCCTCCTGTTGGTCAGCTTCTCTCATCCCAGAGTGAGTGACAGGTGGATTTAACCAGTCACAGTGAAGTTTGAACTTTCAAGAGGCAGATTAGTGAGTACATGAAACATGAAAACCTTTAAATCATAATCTTGGCAAGTTCATGGTTATATCGAACACACTATAGGAGACCTCATATATCTAATCACATTTCGGTTGAACTGACTACTAGTAACAAGTCATTTTAACCAATGAGAGAACTGCCATGTTGTTGAAATTATGATGAAAACATTCACTAATCCAACTTTATATTATTTTCTAAACAATCACTTTTCCCTTGTACTACACAGTTCAGTCTGTCTCATCACTCAGACCCCCATGAAGTCGCTCTCTCAATGTGGCAGCTGGTGGTTGGCAGCAAAGAGCTGTAATTTCCTCCTTTTTACCGGAGCTACTGTTCATGGCTTGTCCCTGCACGAGGCTCTGTTCCAGCGGGAAACCCCACATCCCAAAAACACACCACATTCAAGCTCCACTGCACCACACTGCCAGATGTCAAACTTTTGACACTGTAATAAAAAAGCATTTTTCCACACGGGTAATGCATTATCTGGCATTATATGAGCAGACTTGATAGGATTTGTTGTTTCAATCGACTTTACTGGTGCTGAAATATGTCTGAGGATGGCACCAGGCAAGGTCTTATTCTTTCATAAATAAATACAGTCTGTTCAGTTCAGTTCAGTGTGACTAATTTGGAGAAAGCTGATTCATAGCATCTCATTGTAACAGAACAGATAATTCTGAGCTTTTGATCAACCTCTTGAGTATGAAGGGAAAATAAAGAATAATAGAATTTCACTATTTAGCAACCATTCTGAAATTAGGATAAAATCTGTACCCATAGATGTTTTACTGAGGTTAGCAGGCAAGCTGCTATGGGTGAGCGATATGTTAATATTGATGTCACCGGTTTTGAGGGCCTAACATTCTAGATTTTATTGCAATTTTATACACTTACATGGATTTAGCTGATGAATACTGTATTTAAGAAGTAACTACAACTATCTGTTTCTTCTTCAATTTTCCCATTTGGACCTAATAACGTCTTTTCATGGTAAATGGTCACATTTTTCTATATCGCTTTCAAGGCACTCAAAGCACTTTTACAACAAGGAACCACTCACCCATTCACACACACATTCATCCAGTGTACGCAGACACTGAGGGCAAGGTGGGTTAAGTGTCTTGCCCAAGGACACAACGACAGTATTCATCTGTGTGAGTTAGAATCACACCGCCAACCTATGGATCAGTGGATCTGACCACTCAATCAATGATGTTTATGTCGAGAGAGGGATTTGAACCGCCAACCTTCGGATCAGTGGATAAACACTCTACTCTACTTTCCTTTTAAATTGTTATAGCAATGGTCAGTTTTTCACCACTTAAAGCCAATGAACTGACAGATTTGCTCTTTAATATAATGGATGATCTGGTCAACTATTTAACCTATTCCCATCTATTGTTTAAACCTGAAGCAGCAGAGGTGGATCTGTGATGGGAAGATAAGGACAGACTGAGGGCCCCTTGAGACTCTGATGTCCACTGGCCTCTGACATTTTCTCAGAAGGATGAGGTTACACCAAAGAAAAGACATCAACATTTCCCTCCATGTCATGGTGTAAGAGGTTCTTTAGTCCACTACCACCGCCAAGGGTAACCCGCATTAATAAGGTATTTGTACCTTAGCAGCTTTGCATTGCGGGTTGAAAATAAATAATAAGCTATAAAGTGAAGGAAAGCAAAAAACATATGTCCAGGGTAGTCTGGCCACTACAAAATTCCTCCTGTACTTGCTGTTTAGATGCAGGCTCACATAAAATCATTTCTCCAATCATTTCTTTTGGCGATCCAGTCATAGGTATTTTTTTTTTTTTTATCATGTTTCTCAATAGAATATAATCTATAACTCATTGATGAAATACTCATTATGACTTTTTGTAATATATATACATGATTGTTTTCTTGTATAAAGACAAATAGGTACGTTAGACGTAAGCTAAGATCATATTTATTTGGCTTTGCCTGTTAATTCAATTAAAGTCTGCAGCTCACTTTTATTAATTTAATCATGATTGTTTATTACAACAAATAAGATGTCTCTTAATATGCATTTTCTGAACATAAACAATGCAGACCTTTAATTAGGGCAATTTCAGTTTACTTCATCCAAGTCTGAACTGTGCTCCAAACCACATAATTTTGCTGACAGAGAATCAGAAAATTAATTGCAAGTCACGATGTTTTATTCTCTAATAGATCACCACCTTGTCAATCTCACACACATCAGAACCAGGGAAGGTTAGACTTGCTCCCATAGACTTACTGCTGTTGTCATTCATGACATATTGACCTTAAGAACTTGCATCACTTCTGCCCTTAAGTCACACTACTACTGTGATAACAGGTGATCATCCAGTCTTGTATAAACAGTTTCATTCTTTGGCAGACGGCAAAACAGTTTCATGTTAGTTCATGCTCACGACTTACTAACTTCAAACCAGGAGATATCAGTAAGCAAAGCAGGAAAGATTATGTTTTGGACCACTTTGACAATACAAAGTACAATAGTTGCTTGAATACTCCAGTCTAAAGCGCCGTAATCCCTGAGGATGAAAATGTTAAAGGATCTCTGACTTGGTAAAATTTAGAGGAGCAATAGTTCTATCCTGAGAAATGGAGAATGCTTGGGCATGATAGAAAAGCACCTCAAAGATATAATTGTCCTGGTTTTGAAAAACTATCTCCACTGATGTCTGATTTGAATCCGTTTATTTTGTCTCAAGTTTCTTCCTCTGAGCTCAGAGCATGTTCTGTCTGACAGGAAGAGGCATCACCACTGTCTTTGGGAAAGAACAATAAAATCAATCTGTTTTTAACAATCAATAAAGTCTTTGTGTCTGTTGTATGATCCCGTGAAGGAGGAAGCAGATGCATAAACTTAGATACAATAACACTAAAAGCTTGTCATTTTTCTGCTGGGGGACCGGCACCTGATTGTTTCCATGTAGATGTTATTGCTTTGCATGGAATGTTCCACAATATGGCATTAATGTATCTATCTCCACGAAGACAAATAGGTTTCACCGCCAGGCCAGATGTATCGAGATGGGAACCTGCTCACAGAATTCCTCACAGACTCTAGTTGAATGGATGCAAAAAAGTAATTTAATGCCATACTGTGGGACATTTCGGTAACATCATGATGAAGAAAAGAAGGTGGCAGACCTCCCACCAGAAATGGTTGAGATAGATTTATTCAAATTAAAATAAAAAATTCTCCAGAATACTCTAGAGAACACACTGGTTGGTTTAGCTGAGAAATATCACATAGTGCACTCAGCTTTCTTTGGTAGATGCAGTAATCTTCTCCAATAGGGGAATGGCACCAGTAAGATGCAATCTCTCAATTTGGCAGTTTTATAAGATAATTTCTATGTAAAGTCTCAATATGGTTGTCCAATAGTATTATACAGGCAGCCTATTTATTAACTGAGCTTTTAGTCACAAGTTCATGATCAGAAATCAAACCAAGTTTTTCTTTGTTGAACTAAAACAGGTCCACAATGTTATCATACTAATCTTGTATCTTATTGCGCTGTCAACTGACAACAATAGCCTTCATGATTAAATAAAATCACTTTGAAGATAGAGTCATTTTTTGCTGACAGAGAAGACTTTGAACTTTGTGCCATTTTAGTTTCGTGTGAATGGACCCCGTAGTTACAGAGATATTATTAACCCTATTAATAACAAACTAACCCAATCCTTAGATTTTCTTTACTCTTTAAATGCAGGATAAAAATTCTTAACCCTCCAATTCAATTTTAACCAGGTCAGATGCTTACAAACTTTGCAGATCAGATCTTTTTTAGCAATGAAACACCTGACATTGAATAAATGCAGAAATAATGACATTCTGTGGAACATGCAGGCAAAGCAATAATAAGAACTCTCTCAAATTGTAATATTGTTTAATATATTTTCCTCGACAAACAACAAAATACCTGCTAACCCTGTAGTTTATATCTGCACAAACATGCTCTGAAATGTGATTCTTGCATTTGTTTTTCCAGTTCATATTTCAGCCTTTAAAATGTAAACTATTATATTTTAATAATGCTATTATTAAAATATAACATGCAAATCTAATCACAATTCCACTGCTTGCCAGAAAAATCGCAATAAAACATATTTCTCAAATTCAGCCCTAGTTTTTGATGCTTCTGTATTGAGTCTTCTGCATTGGCCCTTGTTTTGTGCAAATTGCTGCAGCCATAGAAGAAGCATGTCCAAACCATCTTTCTTTCATCACCAGTGTCCAACCTAGTCCCAGATTAAAACACCAAAAAGGAGCCGCTAGGAAAAGTGGCTTGCCCCTGTCTCTTCGTTCTCATGTCAAAAATGTTTCAGTCCGATGGTAATTGGCTGCTTGGGTCTGCCATCCTTTCACTGTTGAGTTCAAAGACAAAACGCAGAAATGAAAGGGAGGAGAATGACACTTGGTTGTGGGTAGTGACAGATTTCTTGACCATGGACATGCGATCTGGAGAAGAGCTACTTAAACCTGGGATGCTCCGTCTCTGTAGGATCGTGTTAAAGGGAGATGATAAAAGCCTTGGTGTTCGATGACAAAATAGGGCTTAGTAAAACAAACTGACTCAACTCCAAAAGAATGCGCAGTCACTCCTCAAATAGACGCCAATAGACACTACACAACACTTGGGTTCGGTCCGTCACAGATGAGGTTTAAGTATTGAAAGGTTAAGGCAAAATTTGTTAAAAGAACTAAATGAAGGAGTGGGTAACATGCCAAAAATGTATGGCATGATTTTCTGTAGACAAGGTAAACGATTCGTCACAATTTATGTACACAAGTGGCTTTATATTGTTGTTAAGAGGTATTTACAGCTATCTGCTTCACACTTCATTTTGGTTGGTTAAATCCAACTGTCACTCTCTCAAAACATGATAGAGGCTGACCAATAGGACGAGTAAGAGGGAAAAGATGAGCATAAGGCTGCATTAAACAGAAGAACTGGATCACAATATGACGATGGCATACAATGACAATATTCAGCCCAAATTCAAGCATTCAACACAAACAAAACTGGAATTGATACTATGCAGCTGATGGCATCAACATTCCCTGATGCTAACCATGAACACTGCTCTATCTGAGGCTTGTTAAGACTTTAATCTGAGCTTTATTTGAACAGAAACTGACCATAAAGTACTAACTTAGCGGCAGCTACAATAGTCTCATTTAAATCTATTTTGTATTTTTTCTTGAGTTTTCAGAAAATAAAATCTTTTTTGGTGGTTATTGCTAATGTGTGAATTGTGTCACCATGGTAACTGCTGAACCTTCCACCATAGAGATATGTGTAGAACACCCCCAGCTAATGTCACTGCAAAGTGACATTACAACAATTTCAATATATTGAGAAAAAGGCTTGATTGGCTTTAATTGATTACAAAAGTTGTGTAATTGAGATATCATTATTCACATTAACTATTAAATATGTTCAATTCACACATACATTTTTCCTTGAGAGGACATGTTGCTCACATTTTGTACCATTTTGATGTGTATGTTAGGCTATTTCTATAAGATACAAAGTGATCTACATTAATTTCATCTATTCTTTCTCTTTACTTTAGGTACACTGATACCCCACAATCTCTCTAAGCAAATAATCAGATGAATAACTGTGATAATTATTTTTTCCATAATCAAGCAGAACTATTGCAAAACTTCATCAAGGTATCCAGTCCCTTGCTGCTATATGAATAACAAACTATTGATAAAGCATTACCTCACTGTCTGTTGCATATTTTTGTTCACTTTCCCAGACATCTGAAAACAGAGAGGTCATAATTAAAGGGCAAATGAATCAGCAGCATTGACCTGACATAAGCTGAACATGACTGACATTTCACAGGCTGATTGGACCTGATACCCTTACCTCTATGTATGTGTGTTTGCGTGTGCGTGCGTGTGCGTGCGTGTGCATGCGTGTATGTGTGTATAAACTTGTTTGTGTAATCACTGTTTTGTGTGAGAGAACGTGAGAATTCGGTGGATGTTCTGGGGTTGTCGTGGCCTGTGTAAAATCCATGAATTCCTTTGTGTTTCAAAATTGTGTCAAACCTCGATCACACCTGTGCACACCTGTACATTGTGCAAGTTTCACAATAAACAAAACAGCCCAAAAAACGTCATGACTGCATTCCACAGCTGGGCAACCTCCATAGTATTTAGTAGCAGAGCAGTATTGTAAATGTTGTATTGTAAAATGAAAGTATCTGGTTCAGTGGAATTAGATAGACAAATAGACACACTTTTCTATGTAAATGGAGCTGAATGATTTTGGAGAGAATTTTTAGTATGTAATTAATTAAGATTCAATTCATAGTGCACATGGCCAGAAGCATTAACATTTAGAAAAGGAAATATTAATTGATAAACTAATACAATGAAGAAATCTATGCATTTTAAAACACTGTTGTAGAGGTCTTCAGCCTTTTTCATTAGGGTAGAGAATGAAATAAAAGTATTAATCTATGCTGCTTTTATAGATTAAAAAAAAAAGGAGAAAAAAAAAGAAATAGGCTTGGTCTCATAATTTGGTATCATTAGCATTAAACTCCATAAGGAAGCTTGGGGGTTAATAAAAGATAAAACATTTTGCTTCTAAGGTTTTCACAATTCACAATGTAAGTTAAAAAAAAATCTGTTTAAACGTGGCCATTATAATCATTAGGACTGATTGAAACTACAGAGGTGTGTGGGGTGACAGAGAGAGTTTAACACTTTGTTCCTAATGAGAGTGTGAGTTCCCACAGAAACATGGAACTCAAACGGCACAAGCCCAGGTTTGTCCAGAGTCACACTTGAGGAGACAAGAGTGTGGCCCCAATCAGAGACAAAGACTGGACTAACACTTAACACTAAACCTAATAATATTCTTGTCAGTGAAAAAAACAGATTTATTCATTTTATGTAAGGAAACAAGTTTGCAGGACTTTCTGAGATATAGTATCCCTATTTGTTATATAATGTTAGCCACTAATGGTCCTAATGTTCATCATTCAGAAGGGCATGAATAAATTGCGTTAAGTTATGACACAAGTAAAGGGGCACTATGTAACTTCTGGTGGGCCTGCCACCTGCTTGTCACCATGGAGATGTCATTAATTTGTCAGGAATGTTCTACAGTATGGCAAGTGTTTTATTACATAATAAATACATGCATTCTTATAATGAGCAGCGTTGCCTCTCCACAGATCCAACTTGGTGGCATCATCTGCTTGTTTCCATGGAAACAGAAAAAATTAGGAAAGTTTTAGTATAGAGGTTGAATGATTTTGAATGACTAAATTAAAGATTATATGCATTCTTACTGGTTAGTGATAAAATCAATACAGTATCAACAATTAAAATATTGTAATAAAAATATTTTTGTCACACCCCTGGTTGGTTATGCAGGACTGCAGACTTGTTCTCTGTTCAAACATTGATCACTAATATGTGCCAGGGCTCCTGTGAGTTGGTCTTCAGTTAAGGGCAACTGGTGAAATTTTGTCTATAAGGCAGAGGAAATTACACGGTTAGGCCAAGGTAAACTTTTTAGCAAGTTTGACTAATTGTATTGACTAACTAGAGCATTAGTGGGGTGTTCTTGGTCTGCAGTGGCCAGTATCAAGGCTTGTCTATTATGAGTGTTGATTTTAAATGTTTGTATATTTGTATTTTTTTTAAATTGTTCTTCTATGTAAAGTGTCTTTGAGTATCTTGAAAAGCGCTATATAAATAAAATGTATTATTATTATTATTATTATTATTATTATTATTATTATTATTATTATTATTATTATTATTATTATTATTATTATTATTATTATTATTATTATTATTATTGTCTAATGAAGAAACCGTAGCCCTTCTCTTATGCCTGAAAAGTGTAATAGTGAGGCAAGTACAGTTGTTAGACCAGACTGCTGAACAACTTTACTTTAACAATGCTGCCCTCTACTGGTCTAAAGCTAAACATCACTTTATTGTATTGACGATTGCTTTGTGTTGCTTTCTATTGTATTTTATTACGCATTATTTGAGACTAGCCAGATAAGTCAACTTTGGGTCAAGCATGTCTTCCAGCATCAGGGCAGATTCCCGTGGGAACTGGCCCAAAGTGTCAATGTGAACACCATTTATGACGTGTGAGACATTGACACGTGGAATGAAGACCAAATGAATAAATGCAAACCTATATAAAAAGAATCAACGAGAATGAGCATCTTCTCCTGCGGTAAAGGAACTATAAATTATACTGCAAAACATACTCTGGTTTTGTTGAAATAAATATGTCACTACAGTATAATAACATGGCTTTTACAAGTGCTAACAATCGCATTTCCAAATGGAATGCTGCGAATGATGCAATAAATACTTTCTGCAGATAAAAAAAAACATATTTTTAAATATGGATTACTTTTTATAAAATAAAATGTAAATAGGGAGCTACAGTGGGTACATTACATACCCAGCAAATATCATATAACTAGAACAATCAGATTTTTAGGTTTGTATTTACATCCACAAAAGAAATCTGATCAAAAACACCAGAAAACATGTGTCAGTTAATTCATAGATTTTATGAAATATCAAAATATGAGCAATGTGAGAGGTTTAAATCACTGTGATTGCAAAAGATTCATTTTATGGCCCTTGGCAAATATGTTCAGAAATGCATTTGATTCTTGCATTAATTTAGTTTAATTTCAGTCTTCTCTCAATATATGCATTATACACTTAATCTGGAATTGAAAAATATATTGCAGATGCTATTGCAATAATGATTAAAAAATGTGTTTGTTTTTTCTAAATCCATATTAATTAAACTTACATAATTGAACATACATATTTTTGTCTCTCCTCTGTGTTACATTTAAACATGTACTATGTAACTTTTCCCATGGAGGGTCTGCCACCTACTTGATGTTATTGCTTTGCTTGTTATCCATCTCCATGGAGAAATGCAGGTGACACCACCAAATCATGGTATAGGTCAGATCTGTAGAGATGACCCTGATCACAGGAAGAATGCAAGTTTGAGCAGTTGACAGACCCTAATCCTGAAAAGTTTAATTGCACCCCTTTTAGTGTTAGGACAGCCTTTGCATCTGTGTGTGGTCACTGTCTATAATTATAAATTATATTACTATTATGTTTACCTGTTTATTTTCCCCTACTTAGTGTTATATTAAAGTGTTGGTCCAGCCTTTGTCTCCGGCAGAGGCCACACTCCTTTCTCCTCAGGTGTAAGTCTGGACAAACCTGGACTTGTGTCATTTGAGCTCCATGTTTCTGTGGGAACACAACTCACACCCTCATTAGGAACAAAGTGTTAGTCCCTCTGTCACCCCACACACTTCAGTCAGACAATGGTACCAGTTTAGAGATATACTTCAATAAACCAGAAAAGCAATTCTCAGGCCATCGCCCTACCAAATTGTTTGACTTTCCACACCAGCTGCAATTCTTTTATAAACCCTTGAATCATGACTGGATATCACTGAATTTAACAGCTTTATTTTTGTAAGATATTTGTAGTGTACTTGAAGTGGTCAAAGCCTCTCAAATCACTACAGTTTAGTCATTATTCATTCACTCCACACTCGGTGGGGATAAGCTACTGATGCAGCCAAAGTTGCCCTAGGGCAGCCTGATGGAAGCGAGGCTGCCAATCTGCACCATTGACACCTCCAACCACCACCAATCACTCATGCACACACCATATACTATACACCATTATACAAGGCATGGTGGGTGAAGTGTTTTGCCTAAGGACACAATGACAGAACAAGGTCTGAGTGGGAATTGATCTTTATTGACCTATGATTGGAACAAGTGCTCTTACAAAGTCACTCTTGGATAGCAACCTTAAATTTAGAGAGAGATCTGACTGCAGACCTCCAAACAAATGACCCAACCCACAGACCTCTACCAGCAGTCCCCACACGTGACATATCTCCACCCACATGCCCCTGAAAATAAACAAAGACAAATTACTTCAAATGTAATGGTATTTACATCATTGTGTTACAGTTAAATATGTGTTATGTTTGTGACAACATGAGTGAGTGAATGGGGCTCCGTAAATTATTTTTATTGGTTGAAAAAATTTTACTTAGACAAATGTTCAACAGCTTCAGAAGGTGAACATGGGAAAATGGTACAAATGACACAGGCCCAAAACAGCAAGAGGAAATTCACACCTTTGTGGGAAGTGTGGCCTCAGCTGGTGTCAGAGTCTCACTTTAATAAACACACTTCACTGAAAAGTAGCAAATGACCAGAGTAAAGTTGGAATAGTTTGGGATTTTGAATTATAATGCAAATTGATAGCTCTAGGTTTCATTTTTGCATATATTAGTAAATGGTGCTTTTCAGTGTCAAGAAGGACAACTTTGACGTCAAATCTGTCATTGTATTGATTTTGTTATTTAAGGATAGCCCTTGAGATTATCCATCTTTTTCAAGGGGGTCTATTCAGTTCATGATTTTTAGAAGAAAATGCCTAACGTGTAGTAGTAGTAGCCCAAATATCACTTCTTGAGTTAAACGGAGTTTGCAACTTCTAAGTATGCTGAATATTATTCCCTTTAGCCCAGAAGAAATGCCAGCTATGCTGTATTAGCTTAAATTAATATCTTCAATGGGCTAGTCCCGGGTTAATAATGAATTTATAGATAATGTAAAAAAAAAAAAAAAAATTCATGGAGACAAAGACTTGATTTTTTTTTTCATTTTATTACCTAATGTTATAAATACATTCAAATATAATACTATTCACACTGTACATATTGCATTTGCTACAGATTAAATTTTCTGCCATTACGGTTTGTCCTTTAGGGGTGTTGTTCAGTCTCTACCAGGGCCTCCATATAGAGGCTGAGCTGGAGCAAACCCCCCGCGGAGGTGGCTGCAATGGTAGATACACTCCTGGGGTAGGCGTGAACGGGACAGGTGCCGGAAGTGTGGACAAACTGCTGTTACAAGATGGAGGGGTGGGAGGAAACGAAAAATTGCACGCGTATGTGACAAAGGGGGGAGATGTACAGTAACCTGACAATGGCGATAACCATGGTGACAGTGGTGGGGAGAGGTAGTCGTGGCGTGGTGTGGAGCAGTGAGGAGAGTGGCTGAACGAATGCGACAGAAATGGGAACTTTAGTGACTCTTCTTTCTTGTCTGAGGAGTAACTGGAGTCTAAAGATGAAGGCACGTGGCCAAGTCTTTGCTCTAGGTCAGGGTTCAAAGATGGTGGCTGCATGTCCGTGTGCCACTTGAGTCCTTCGATGAGACTGGTCCTCTGTGCTGGCGTGATTTTGTGCATGTAGCTCGTCAACTCAGCCATGCACTGTTTGAAACCAGCGGTTTCCATTGTGAATACAGAGGAAGGCTCTAGGCGAGGGGGTGACACTTCCGGAGTGTGTCTTATCTGAGCAGCATCTGAAAATGTGTAAAATAGAATTAATAAAATATCACAAAAGAGTATTTTTCAAAAGGTATTAGAAATGTTAACTTCTATAGCTATAGATTTTTTTTATTTTAACTTACCATTAGCTCCACTAGTCCACTTGTGTAGGTATTCAACAGCAAGGTCCAAAATCTCAGCTTTTTCTATTTTTGGATTTTGTAGCCTCTGGAAATATAGAAACAAAAAACACTAAATACACTGAAAACAGTAAAATGTAATTTCTATGTAATTCATGTGCGATCTTTCTTGCAAGTTATTGGACCCCATTTGGCAACTTTGAAAATTGGGGGACCATAAAAAAGAGGAAGTAGAGGAAGCAAGTGTTGTGTTAACTAGGAGAGCAGGTTTGGGGTACATGCTGAGGTGCCAAAAGTGTTACTAGCCCAAACAAATGGTGTGATTTTGCTGTATACTTACAGGATCAGATGTTGAGTTCAAAAGAAGACTCCTCAGTTCGGCCAGGCTATGGTTGATCCGATCTCTCCTTTTCTTTTCCACAACGGGTTTTAATATCTACGAGCAAAACAATGTACAAAATCAGTTTACGTGTAATATAGAAGTTGCTATCACAAAATGGACTTTCACAATTAACAAATAATATGATATTTAAATAGTGTACTGCCATAGAAGCTTACAATTCCCAAAAGAGTTCCTTAACTCAGTAGCAATTGAATAGTACATTTTAAAGAAAAAATATAAAAGTTAGAAGTACTAAGAAACATTGTGGAAGAATCTAAGCATTCGAATTCAAGTCTTACCCTTTTTCTACTCCGGTTCCCGTCTTGGAGTGAGTTGGGCAGCGTTTTGGTCATTTTTCCAGGTTCGTTTCTCCACAGTATCCAAACAGAATAATCCCACAGGCTCGCGCTCACGTCTTAAATAGGCCTCGCGCTGCCTCCCGTTGGCCACGCGTTGCTCCTGATTGGCTGACAGGTGTGAGCCTCACACCTCACCTCTCTTTGACCACTTTACATCGACAAGCTTGGAGTAAATGTTTCTATTGAAATATTGGAAAAAAACAAAACATTGCACCTTATGGCATGGCATTATACCTAACCATATGTTAATTACTAGTTCTAAATTATCATGGAAAACTAAAATCTGCTGAACTCAATTTGATACGAACCAAGTTTCCAGAAAGTTAAAGTTAAAAAGTTAAAAAAAAAAAAAAAAATTTTTATGAAAAATGACTATAGTTATCTAATATTTATTTATTTATTTATATATTTTGTTGATGAAGAAAAGACACGTGGCTGAAGACTTGTGGATCAAAATCATTCAAAACACTGTGCAAAAATGTATAGATTTGCACATAAAATTGTCAATGATACTTTCATGGTTGTCAATGAAAATGACTATTAGCAGAGCTAGCTTGTTAAGCAAAGCATGCTATGTTAATTACCCAAAAAACAAATTAATATGTTCCAGACTATATTATTAATTTATCCAATGTGTGAACTTTCCCATAGGTCTCTCATGCGCTTAACTGTGGGAAAGTTGGAGTGTGTCCCGTGAGAACAGAAATTAAGTGTCAAATCGAGCAGGTTTTATGATGTGTAAGAGATAGCACTTAGCATCAAGTGAAGAAACTGGCCAAATGAGCAAATAATCCCGTACAAGTTGTCTTACTACTTATTTAAGTCTTACCTTAATTAATGAACCTTGAAATAAAAGCGGTGCTCGTTGGTCCAACATGCATAACAGCGATGAAAAATTAATACGCTAATTAGCATACCGGAATCAAAGGCTAACACAGAAAACGTGTTATCCAAAGTAAATTGTCGAAATAAAAGCATGCTCGGTCCATGGTGTAAATGCCTTTTACAGAAACTACATAAGAATTCAAATATGTTTGGATTTACAATCACAATGCAATACCATTGCCATTTTGTTATGTCAATTTGGCAAATTTTATCTCAGTAAAGGTTGAATCTTATTTTTGCGCAACGTGCCAGATCCTATAGGCTATTTCGTTTCCCCATTCATAATTTGTATATTTAGAGGCGTGGGAAATTGACCCAAGTGTGTTTTAGTACCTATGTGTGACTTGTGAATATTAAATTGTGGTAGAGAAGTTGTTACTGGTCCCACGGTCTGAGGGTCTCACTCGTGCCTTCATGACGCACGAGCGAACATGGGAACCACGAGGCAAAAGGCACAAGCCCTGGTTTGTTTAGCACCAGCCGAGGTGTGGGGCAGACTTCTACACCTGAGTGCTAAGTGTGTCTACGTCCTCGGGTCAGCCTCGCGCCTCGAAAATCTTCTTCTTTAGTGTCCCATCCACGCCCTCATCCTTTTATTAATTTGGGGGAATGGATTATACACTTCAGGGGACACGATATTGGCAAGAGACGGTCCATTTCACTATCACCAAAGAGTAGCTTTAGGAGCAGATCCTAACTTATTAGTTTCTATCACAGCCTCAAAGGGCCACGTTATAAGGTGGTCCACTTGGCCAAGTCCTTTGCGCTTTTACGCACACACATGTGTCAGACAAAAAAAAATATATAATAATACAAACCATTTGTATAAACCACTTGTATAATAATAGGTTTGCATAAACCTACCCCTGTTGGTAGGTCGACTGTCTACCTACCATACAGGGTTAAAACGACAGCACATTTTCACGGTTGTATCATTGTAGTTTCTTGCAGGAAATTATAATTATTAAAGAAAATAAGTCAATTAATCTTGATAAGATGAGAGACAAATAATGTAGGCTATTACTGAGAATTAATGTAACCTACGTACACAAGATTAGGCTTCAGTTTTGCTACTACCATGTAGGATTGTGTAAACCTGATATTGACCAGAGATGCAGTGTGATTATGAGTGGAAATTATGGATTGTTTTGATTGTTGACATGATGTATGTTATGCCTTAAATCAATGACTGCTTATGGAAACTAGCAAAACTCTTGAAGAACATCTCTGTATGTATAAGCTTAACTATAGTTAAGCTTATACATATATACATACAGAAGAGATGTTCTTCAAGAGTTTTCTCAAATAAAGCATATCCAACATATCCAAACCAAAAAAGTATCATTTCACATGCAAGGAAGAGATCCTCTGAAATAATTTTCCCTTATGCTTGTGTTTGTCTGCAGGAGAAGTGTGGAGAAGTGGAAGCTTGACCTAATCTGACCTTCATCAGCGTCTGTTCAATAAAATATTTTGCCAAAGATTAGAAAAGGGTTGTGTTTGGTTTAGAGGTGGACCTGTTTGTATAATGTTGTTTGGAGATTTTTGGTTGGTTGTTATAGGACTAAAGTCTCCTCGGGTTCAGCATCCCTCATATTTGTTTCAAGGATATAAGTTTCTATTTGTCTTCTTCATTTTTTTTGGTTTTCTGAGTAAATATATTCATTCAATTAGTCTTTTTTCACAATATCTGGGATGCATAAAGTGGGCCTATATGAAACTACTATTACAGTTGTATACGTCTTATTTGCCTTTTGTTTTTATTCTAGGCATAATCTCATGTTTTAATGTTCAATTTAAAGACCTTTGTTTAGAGGTCGTCGATTTCCAAACATCCTAACAGACTGGTCCATCTCATGTTGCTACTAAAATGGCTTAAATGCACAATGTTAAATAGCGTTAGTTAGTAGTTAGTTAGATTTAAACTTCGTCTTTTGCTATTAAATGCCCAATTCACACATTAAGCAATTACAAGTGTGAATGGCTTGTGCTGCAATATTGCAATACGTGCGCATCCACACCCCCTACTCCTCTCTCCTGTGACATCTTACCAAGTACTCTGAATGCAACCTGCTACAATGCGTTGCTTTCATTTCAAAGATTAAAGTTTAAGTCAGAGTCCGCTGCCTTGAAGTTTTGTTGTCCTTTTCTTTCCACTGCATTTATGGCGGTCCTGATCCTAATAATGGGCTAAAGAGCGCAGATAACACCGAGATGATCCGATCAGAGCAATGCAACAGGGAGATTAGGAGGCCTTTCACATCAGATACTTCCGTTTAAAATCAAAGAGAGGGCGATTAGCGTGGCTTTTCAAACGCACAGTGGACTCCATGGCAACGACGCACAGTTAGGGCACTTCGGGGGTGCGCCAGTGGAGAGTGAAGTTATGATAAAAAAAAATAAAAAAAAAAAGCTTCTACAAACTACCGCTTTAAGCAAATAAATTAATCTTGACTTCCCTCTTTTAAACAATTAAATCTAATATCGGGCAAAATAAAACAAAGCATATCCAAACTTGAAACGAGGAAAAAACATCTAGACGGACGGGCACAAACACATTTTTGAGGAGTGAAACTGAGCACCTGATAAAGAGCTCCTTGCCCTGATGACTTTTCTTTTATTAAAATGTTAGACTTATAAAATGTGTTAGCAAAATCGTATTGGCTACATGTCATTCGTTTACTTTATTGTGTATAGAAGACATTACACACCTGCACATATTCCTATAAATCAAATTGTTTTAATTTAAACCTTAAAACAGGAATTCCAATATTATATCTTACTAGTACATATTTTGTAGGTATTTTGTCAGGCACATAGCTAAACTCATAAAATCAACAGGTACTTTTGTAAAAGCTGAATACGAATATATGGTGTCAATGCCAATACATCACATGTCAACAAAATCCATAGGTAAATGTTAGCACTTAATTGTAAACACTACATTTGTTTTAAATACAATTTTTTGAGCAGTTTGGGGCACTGAAAGTTTAGCAACAACATCTTGGCACGACATGCATATTTTTATGCTCTTTTAGTGAATGGGTGGAGAGAGGGGAGTGGACCCATTCACAGTTATTTGATGGCCTTGTGCCACTGGAGAGACGAATGAATGCACAAGGGCGTGCTGTTGGGGCGTGGCTTTGGAGCGACGCAGTTATAACGCGGAAGGTAAACACGTGCCGTACACAGTCCAATTTTACTTTGACAGAGAAGATTTTCATCATGAGAGCTGTAACACCAGAAACTCAGCCAAAGAGGACTTCCAGGAGGGTAAGGAACACACAAGAAATTACATTTTAACTTTACGCAGCTCTGATTTCAAGGCACTAACGTTCTTGTATTGTTTTCCAGTCCAAGATTGCCAAACCCGTTGTTGAGAAACGCAGGCGGGAGAGGATCAACCACAGTCTAGAGACATTACGACTTTTGTTACTGGAAAAAATGGATGATGAGGTGAGTTTACTGCAAGACAAATTGCTATTCAATCAATGCCCTCCTGTCGATTTCAGTACGTAATTGTGCTTGTGTTGTCATATTTTAGAGGTTGAAAAATCCCAAAGTGGAAAAAGCAGAGATCTTAGAGAGCGTGGTCCACTTTTTGCAAGCTGAAATTCAGATGAAGAAGGCTCCACGTTTTGGAAAGAAGCTTCACTTTGAGGAGGAGGCGAGACAACAGAACTACCAGGATGGCATGAGATCCTGTCTGCGCAGAGTCAGCAGCTTCATCGCAAATAAATCACAGGATTCCGAGCGCCAAAGTCCAATGAATTTCTCCCCGATGTACATCTCTTCTGGTCACCTCTCTCCTTCGGCACACCTCCCCTCTCCGGGACACTTCGGGAGGGCGCTTTTGTCCTCTCCATCCCTCTCGCCCTCTCCTTCACTGGGCCAGACTCCTGTGCACTACCCAGTTCACTCACAGACTGCTGCTCGGGGTTATGACATAACCCCACAAAAGCTCAGCAGCGACACCGTGTGGAGGCCGTGGCCCCAGTAAAACACTTGAACTGAAAAACATATTTTTATACGTTGCCTTTTGTACATTTGTAAATATGTAAAGGATTGTACAGATTTGTACTTTGTACAGAACAGAAGCTCTAGTTTTTTTTTTGTTTTTGTTTTTTTTAGATGAAAGTTGCACCTTCTTAGTTTGTGTCTGTACTTTTTTGTTGCTGAGAACACAAATTGAAGCGTGCGTCAATGATTTCAATGAAATACATTTGTGTTTTTTACCTTGTGAAAATGTTTCTGTACGAGTTGAACGTGAATTTTGTGAAGCCTCTTAATGAGCAACCTTGTTGTCTGGTACAATAAAAGTACTTCTCTGCTCTTTCATCCGAAAGTGGCCTCTTTGACAACAATTATTAAAGTACAGTCAGTTCTCTTTGGTCTTAATGGGGGCCATTAACAGGTGCTTGAACGCATCAAGGCAGTATTTAAATGGGATAATGGATGCGTAATGAACACCAGATGGCCATCTCCAAAACACACCTTATTCTTATACCTAGTCTTAACCCTATAGAAATGGCTTTTTATGAAAGTGAGCAAGTAAATCTAATGTATAATCTAAATCTATCTCACAACCTCAGAGAAATGATTTACGCATTAATGAGGCAAATATGATGCTGCTGTTCTTTTATATTTAGAGGTGAAAAACGGTATAACGATATTTGTCCTACGCCTGTAAATGTAACGTGCAATAGTTGTAGATGTACAGTACAGATGTGGCCTCGGTAATTTTCCAGACAAACTTAGCTATTGCTTTTCTCTGATTTGTAGATTGGACTCCGTCTCGCTGCTGTACAACCTGTTAATGGCCGCTCTCAGTCTCTTACGCATTTCAAAAGAGGTGATTAATTGGCCAACCTCGTCTATGCCTCGATCCCATCCAACTCTAAGTACGTGTTAATGGCGAGCGCAATCTTGGTAGATACCAACACAACTCCACAGGCGGTGGGACAATTTTGTTGGCACAAACTAACCAAAATAACTCCATTAAATGCTTTGAGGTCTCTCGTTCATCGTATTTATAACGCAGTGTCAGTTCAGTGGCCGTGATGAGGCACATTTCCCTTCACACTCTGTTCAAACGCGGGTTATGAATGAAGGAATTAGTCCCGCTGTGGTTAAAGGCGGGCATGCCCTATTGTGACTCGTTAAGGCTTAGACCATTTGGAGGAACACCCCGGGACAAAGTAAATCAATTAAACACAATGAGATTAGAAGCTCGTTTAATTAAATGGGCACAATATGGCATGAGTTACATTGTCGTGTCTTTAAGGTGAGTAGGATTAGTATATGATGCGGATGTTTCTGCTCAGATTCAGTTTATTTGCTTTGGACAATATGTGGTAAGTGATTAAGTGAAGTCTATGGAAACCAGAGTACTAACAAAAAATCACACACTTGGCCACAGGGCCAAATGGCAATGTTACCAACATTAGTGAACATAAAGCGAAAGCGTTAAATGTGGATATGCAAGGTACTTTCCAGCTGATCACCTTAAGTTTGACCTAAGTGCACAAACTATTTGAAGAATTCGTTGTGATCTAGGACAGTCCAGTTGGCCACGTGTCGTGTCGTACGGTTCCCAGCTCGTGTTCCTCACCTTTAAAGTGCCAATATCGTCACCAACACCCACGCGCCAAAAAACGGGCTCGTGCGCAAACAGCTGGGTACGTGCTTTATTTTTACCCACATATACTGTGTCATTTTAAACACGTTTCAAAACACCGCATGATTCAGCAGGTCATGTTGTTTTAGTACATTTGTCATCATTGGCTTGCTCAGGTCTGTAATGAGCGTTAAGATTTATTTATTTTTTTTGCAGTTTTGGGCTATTTTAAATATAATAGAACTGGTAAAGAGCCACCAAATCTGTAAAAAGGTTTGGATTGATATTTTAGACACTCCATTCACTGTTTATGTATCTAATTATGTATAAATCTTGTAAGTTTACAATATGATTATTATTATTTCAGATCCTTTCAGAGGTGTTTTTTGGAAGTATATTTACATGAGGAATTGTCTAATACAAGGCAAGCCAACATCTCTTGGACCAAGCAAAAAGCAGCCCATTGAGAATGGGCTTCATGGGATAGGAACAATGCGCCCAGTCAACTAAACTTTTTGGAAAAAAAATACCTGTAGTTTTATCACGCTTTCCCCCTTGCAATATAGTCAGGAGCAGTCAGTATTTTACATTACAAATAAACTGTCTTTCCCCTATATATTTATAGATTGTTTTGGTGCCTTTGAAAAGATTAAAACCTAATTGGATAAAATTGCATTTTTTCCCTGCAGTGCTTTAATGTAGCTGGCCATTCACTTTTGCATCATTGTAAAGATCCTGTTGAAGCAGTTTTAATCCTCAGCTGGTGGTAAAATGCAGTGTTGACATTTAGATACATTAGTCTTTTTAAACAAAGCTCCACCACTGAGCTGTTTTTGTGAAGGAGGGTCAGCTGCTGCTCTGGTGGTCACAGCCACCTCTGCAATAATAATTAATGTCCTACTGAGAACTGTATGGCATGTTCACAAAACTTGCATCACTGTAGTTATAGCCAGGACTGTAGGCTTTTAGTTGATTATGTTGCACGATAATGTCGAGAACACCATGTTGTCGACAACATTTTTGATTAGTCAACTAATTATTTTATTAAGAATATAAAAATTTATATGGCCCGCAGCAGAAAGGGGAATGTATGGTGTGGGTTAGTTTTGGGAATAATAGTACTATTTAATTGGCCTTTTCACGTATTAAGATGCTGTTACCAGTGCCACACCAACAAAATGCATGTGACAAATAGAAAAAGTACAATGGCACTAAATTAAGAAGTATATAATTATATATTAGATAAATTTTACTATTATGTAATTAACTGATTAGTATTACTTACTGTGTGCAAAAAGGTGAATAATAAACAACAAACAGCCAGTACAGTATTTGTTGAAAAAGAAAATTGTATTAATGACAAAGAAACACATATGGTACAAGCTGCATGTTGTGTGGAGTTTGAAATTAGTTTTTTCAAGGCCTAAACACAGCTGCACTTGCGGATGTTAAAGAAAGTTGGATGTTTTTTGATCAAAAAGGTTCAAAATCAACTTTACGCAAATAACAATTTTTTTTTTTTTATATTACACCCCATAACAAGAAAAGGAAAGATTGCAATTTATATAAATAGACAGCATCTTTTGCTCACTGGTTTGGCTGGTTTTCTTATTATTCAAGCTGAAAACTGAGTGCTCATATATATCCTAGCTGTAACTCCTATTAAAAAGCCCACTTACACCGCAAATCATTTCACTGTCTTGTATGTTAACATGTACGTTCTGTGTTTGTATGGTGCATTCGTGTGTAGTTGGATGAGTTCACGCTTTGCCCACAGCGAGGCCCTGTGCTTTCTGGAATTCCTGCTGTAAACTGGACAGGACCTCTCTCTGCTGGTCAGACTTCTTCTCCATGTCCTTAAGCAACATGTCATATCTTTGCCTGAAACACAAAGCAGGATGTTAACTCTTTATCTATCTTATCTTTTTCTTATTCTTATAATGTATGTTAATCACAATTAACTATAGGAATCCAGTTCAACTTGACACATTTGCAGTGCCGTCTGCAATAGCTTGGACATTCTATAGTTCAGTAGTAGAATTCAATTGAGATTGGTTTGTGATGAAGCAAGTCATCAGATGAAACTTTATTTATGAAGTGCTTTTTATGCATTTCATGTAGCTCACATACATAGACAATGAAAATTACATTATTACACCCATGCTTCTAGAAAGGTATAAAAAACATGGCTTTTATTATTACTATTGTCAATTGTGGTGAAGTTATAGTGTACATTATTATTGCACAGGCTAACTACTCCCACAGATTTCACAAACCACATACTTACAGTTCTCCGCTGATATACTCCAACCTTTTTGCAACTGTGGCTTTGGCTTCATCCAGATCCTGCTTCACTAACACTGGACCAATCAGTTTATAAATTGTATTAGCACTGTCCAACATGTCCAGCTCCTGTAAAACAACAAAAATATATTCGTTAGTAAATAATAATAGTTTAACAACTCACATAGAAAAGCAAAGGATAATCAAATAAACATACCGAATACCGAACTACGTTCATGTAGTTTTAATACCATATTCACCTAATATAAATAACACGACTTGCCTCTTTGACAATGTTGTTTTCAGTCAATTGCGTGTCCAGCTTCTGTTTTGCAGATATGCTTTTGCTGAGATCTTTACAACAGGCAAAAACACATTTATTCATGTCATTAAAGATAGATAGATAACGTGCTTTCCTTATATGGTTAGTAGCCGCTAAGACATGCATCGTTATGAAGCTGATGCTAACACATACCTTTCTGAATCTGTGCGAATTTTTCTACTTCAGCTTTTAGTTTCTTTTGAATCGCTTCTGCCATATTTATAATTTATATTATTTTATAACGACGGAACGAGCAGTATAAGGGAATCAAAAGCAGATAAATCGTTAGAAATGCAGCTCAGCACCACATGAAAGATCTCTGGGTAGGCAAGCAGACCGGATATGGCAATGGCGTTTCCGTTTCTTTCGAAATAAGATGTAGGTCATTTTACTTTTGAGATAAATCAAATACAATTTATTTATTTATTTTAGAACTGACAAAACATTTAAACATAATACTAACTATACACTTGTTGACATATCAAGTCACCCTAAGATTGTCACATGTTATGACAGTTAAAATTAAATAAAGTATTATTTTGTGGTGCCATGATGCCTTCTCCTTGGTTTCAAGATGGCGTCGTCGTTTTGGAAAGGTGTTGTCGGAGTCGGTCTTTTTGCTTTAGCTCATGCGGCTTTTTCAGCAGCACAACGTGAGTCAAAATGCGCATAATATCAGTGTAATTTTTAGTGCAAAAATATGTTAAATGTGCGGTTTGGTGACGAGGTAAACTATGATAGAAGTCTGCTCTGGCCTTGGCTGGGTGCTAACCGAGGCTAGCGCAGTTTAGCATAGATAATATCCGGCTTTTGAAAATACTTATTTTGCTGTTCAGCTGTCATTTTAAAAGACTTGGGACATTTACCTTTAAATCATGCATGTTCTCACAACAGTGTTTATGGCAGAAATCTGTTAAATGTATCTGAACAGTTTGGACCTTTTCCCATTCATTTTATGACTTCTGCATTTACTGGATCAAACATCCAAGCAGACATCTTGCTTGTTATAACATTACTTTTCGCCAGATCGGAAGTTCTTTTGTGTTAAATATCTATGGACACGGCCTGTCATTTCTTCTTTATGTCCCAGTTTGTGCGCTGTGAACAACGGGAAATTGCTACATTGATTTCCCAATATGACATTCGTTTCTCAGTCTATTTTACAAAGAATATCATTGGGTGGATATTATATTTAAAGATTGTACATGGAAGATTTTCATGTGTAAGTTGTCAGATTTTAACCAATCACAAAGGAAACTTATCCATTCTCAATGTTGATCAAGCCAATTATTTTGTTTAGCTGTGCATTTTGAGCCAGAATATAACAAATTCGTAAATTGTGTTACTGTATTGTGTACTCAATGCCATGCCGTTGTAGAGTAGACAATATGATGCTTAACATATTGTTAAAAACATAATTCTTCTTACATTCAAACTGGATTATAGCCTATGTCTAATATTAAATCAATTGGGTTTTTTTTTTCTTCTCCAGATCGATCATACATGCGTCTCACAGAGAAAGAAAATGAAACGCTACCAATAGATGTGAGTATTTAAACTTTTGTCAAACACACATTGTTGACATTGTAAAGATCTATTTTAATGTAACTGTTTTTTTAAGATTGTATTACAGACATTATTAGCCTTTGTCATGACCTGTTATGGTATTGTCCACATTGCTGGAGAGTTCAAAGACATGGACGCCTCCTCAGAGCTGAAAAACAAGTGAGTTTAACTGTAATGACCCCTTAAGGAAGACATAATGTGCTCTTATCTGGTCTGTAGTTATAGTAATGGTTGTAACACGTGGATCATTATGTATTTTAAATAGCACTATTGATTTCAAAAAAAGATTTGATATAAGAAACAAGTCCACTGATTTCCGAAAACGACAGACCATGCTAACAGCTCCCAAGCCTATGGGTGCAATAGGGACCATTGTTTTTTTTCTTTTTTTCTTTTTTCATTGGTGCCAAAATAATTTTAACAGTGATACCTGTTAAATAAAAGCAAAAAACCCAAATAAGAATTTTCAGAGCAATGGTGTCTTGAATGCAGGACAGTGCAGGGATAATCAAACATGCACAAATCTCTCTAAATAAAAAAAAAAAACTTTGAGTGGGTCAATACGAATGGAAAGTTATTATTACATGATTAAGAGCTTTTATAAGTCAAATTCACATTATATCTCCTTTTAATGATTGTGTTGTTGGTTCCCTGTGCCATTGGGGCAACTTGTTACATGTAGTTTTAGTCCATAGATCCCCTATAAATATCACTGTTTCCCAAACTAAATGATTATCCGTTCCCCTGAGATTTCATTGTTGCAGAGTAATCCAGGGAGATGGACTGATGACAGTTTTAGACTTTGAGTTAAGATTTATTATTTAAGCTCAAAGGTGCTCTATAACTTTCTGTTGGGTGGTCCTGTTTGTCTTCATAGTTGTTTGCTTGGAAGGTTCCACATCCACAGTATGACATTAGAAGTATTTCCATGGAGACATGCAGGTTACTCCACCAGGCCAAATCATATGTCGTATATCTGTAGTAAGAATGCATGTGGAACAAAATGCAAGATAATATATTTTTTAATACCACATTGTCTGTGAAGATTTCAGGCAAAGCAATTACAACTCCATGGAGACAAGCAGGTGGCATGTCCTCTACTAGAAAAGTTACATGGTGCCCCTTTAAAATTGCATATACGTGTCATTCGGTTATTGAATCGGGGCATTAAAATTACATCAAGTTCGCCAATACTTTTTGATTATTGTGGAATGATTAATGCGGTCACAGGTCTTGGGCTACATGATTTGGAGGGAAAATTGGATTTTTTTCAGACAAGTATTTCTATTAGATTTACAATCTAGTTTAAAAGTAGGGTTCTGTGCACATTGTAACCAACTCCATGAGCATTAACATTTGAGATATGGCTGAAATATCAACTGATAAATTAATTCAAGAATTGCATGAAATTCAGAACCTGTTTGTAGAGGTCTTTACGTTTATACTATAGGCATACGATTTTTCTGTAAAAATACTAGATGGTTTGTTCTTTACAGAGGGCATTTTATTATCTAAATTGTAGCCTTTTGCGATTTGACAATTTCTCTATCTCAGATTTTGATTTGATTGCGATATACACCAATCCTGTTAAAAATGTCTAGAATGAGTGTCTTTAACTATTTCAGTTCTTTCCATAGCCTTCCTCAGTCTCTAAACCTTGAACCAATATAAAAACAATCTTTCTTTTTTCACAGAACATTTGACACGTTTACGAACCACCCGTCGTTTTACCTTTTCAACCACAGAGGCCGAGTGCTTTTCAAATCACCGGAAGTGATCCCATCTGAACGCAACCAGCAAGCCCTCCCCAACCCCATACGACTACGCAAGCTTGAGCATTTGCACTGAGACTGAACCTATCTCTGCCTGTAACCTCATCCATGTTTAGAGAAACCATTTTGTTAGACACTGAAAAAAGTGAATTTAATTTGTACATAAAACTGATTTGAAATGATGGCTACACTTCGACCACTGACTTGACTGTGCCAACCCTTCAGTTTTCAGCAACTTTGTAAATACTAAACAGTGTGTATTGCTTGGAGTCTTAAAAGTACAGAAATGGCGCCCCCTATTATCTTTTTCAGCTGATTTGCGACAATGTTGTTCGTAATGGGGAGCTGAGAGGCCTGTTTGTTACTGTTTAAATTTCATAAGTCTGCTTAAAAAGTTATTTCAATTTAGGTTTTATTATGAAATGAAAGCCGCAATGTTTTGGTCTCTTGGGCCCTGTATGTTGAAACTGGAGTTTGCTTGATAATTGTATTTTTGTGGCATAAATGTTTTACTTGCAATCTAGTAGATCTATATTGAGAAGGTATGCTGAACAGATAAACAATTCATTAGCTACAAATGGTTTTGAAACAGAAATTGCGTAATGTAAGCTTTATCAAAAATATCATCTACCTTCTATCACATGTTCTGCTCAAATCCTTACCACACAAATTTAAGTGTAACCTAAAATGTGAAAGATTTAAACTATTAGATAAATGTACTAACTTGCTTAAAATCATGATGAAGCATAAAACTAATTGGCCTAGCTTTAAACTGTTATGGTAACTAGTTTTTGATTTTGTAACTAATTTGACTGCGTTTATTGAATAAGTTAATAAATGATGTTGCTACTCAAAAATTAAGCTCGAATATTGTTAAGTAAATGTACTTGAATCCAGCTTGATGTTATTCCACCTGCTCTTTCCCCCTGTTTGTTTATAGTTGTGTCGTGGCAGTACAGGGCCCTAGACATCCAGTTTGCAATAAAATGTTTTGGAGATATTTTTGATGGACTGTTATGACTGAGTTAACCATGCTGTGCTAAAGTAGAGAGAAAAGGTACATTAATTTGGGGAAAGGGTTTATCCTTGTTTTTTGTTAAGGTTTTTAATTTAATAAAAAGCATTTTGATTTTACAAGACTGCATCTGTTTCCTTTCAAAGTATATGTTATTATGCCCTGGGTCACTTAGTACTGAAAAAGTTAGGTCCCCAGGTTGAAAAGTTTGAACATAATTATTCAGCTCAACTGCAGCTGCACTTTTTAACCATGAGGTGTCTAAAGTCTTCAAAGTGCATCCAAGTTTTGTGTACAGCCAAATTTTGGTTATGACCACAAAAAAATATAGTATCTTCAGGCTATGTATGGTTTGGATTTGCAGTTTTCAAATAAATCAAATGTGAAACACAAAACCAATTTCAACAGGAGCCAATCACCCAACCTGTCTTTTTTCAGTTTTATTACAAAACATATTCTCATAAAACTTCCAACTTTTACACATGTAACATTTTACAAAAGTATCATTAATATTTTACTCTCAAAATATTCCTTAGTCTCTGGATTGACAAAAATATGATCTATTTCTCCATTTGAACATGAAAAAGTTGTGTACATCAGTTGTAAAAATGCCTGGGTTTATGAGAAATGTAGCAGAGAATAAACAGTAGATTGGACTCTAAACTGAAGATTATTACTGGAGTGTTTGGGGGAGTTTCATATACTATAACACTGGTCCATAGACAATTTCGATTAACAATAGAGATCCACTGATGCCTATGTAGATACAGTAAGTGCTGTAATGTCTAAACTGATTTAAAGCTTATTGATCCCATTGAAAAATAAGCTCTGTGCATGTAACCTATTCCTCAGCAGAAATGGGCTTAAACCTGTCAGAAGCAGTGCAGCAGCAACCAGAATCCAAGACAGAAGCACCTGATTGAAGGATTAACATCTGAAAGTATTGTACTTAAAAAGTGCCCAGGGTGAGACAAGTTTGAGAGTCCCTGTTTAGACTGCTGCCCTAGATAAGCAGAAGAAAATGGATGGATGGACTTGTATATGTGGCCAGTTACAAATTGGAGGGCATCTGGCATAGATTAGTTGTGGTGATGCAAAAAACAAAGGGAAAAATAATGAGTATAATTTTAGAGTATCCAATTAAATGTGCTTTGCAACTAAACTGTTATTCTTTATCTATGCTATTATTCGATTAAAAATCAAATTTTGCAAGGATGATACATCAGTGTATCCCTATTGACATTTAAAAATATTATTTCTTTATTTGTGAATGAGTTGGACCACTAACTTTTCTCAGACCGGCTGAAGAATGGCCCGTTTTAAAATAAATACAGAATGCTGTTTTCTGTTTTAAATATTCTTCACTCTTTTAACTGGAGAACTGTTGTCCTTTTGAACCAAACTGGAGTGTGTCTTCATTTCAGATTTAAATTCTGATAAAGCCAGATGTTTTAAGGCGTGTTGATACAGTTTATGGTTGATATGAAGAGTTCTGGGAATCTAAAGAGCGCAAGTGACATTTTAGGTAATATAAGATAAACCAGTAAATAATATTATCAAATGACAGCAAGCAATAAATATATTTGAGTTTTGTTGTTGGTCAAAGACAGACCCTAGACTTAGACCTAGGAACAGGCATGTAATTTTTCTAGTGGGGTATTGATTACTTCCTAGTCTCCATGGAGATAATATTGCTTTGGAATGTTCTACAAAATTACCTTAAACATATCAATATATTCAATAGCAGATATTTTTTATTGCTTAAAAATCCTAGGGCCACCTATCTGCAGATCTGACCTGTATCTTGGCCTGGTTGTGGCTTAGTTAAGTTTAATGCCATACTGTAAAGCTATAATATCTCCATAGAGACAAGTTTCATTCAATTTCTTACATAGCTTAAAGTACACTGTCTGGCCAAAAAAAGGTCGCCACCAAAAACAAGGTCACATACTAATATTTTGTTGGACCAACTTTAGCTTTGATTACAGTACACATTTGCTGTGGCATTGTTTCGATAAGCTTCTGCAATGCCACAAGATTTATTTCCATCCAATGTTGCATTAATTTGTCACCAATAATTTGCATTGATGATGGTAGAGTCTGACCACTGCGCAAAGCTTTCTCTAGCACATCCCAAAGATTCTCAACAGGGTTAAGGTCTGGAGTCTGTGGTGGACAATCCATGTGTGAAAATGATGTCTCATGCTCCCTAAACCACTCTTTCACAATTTGAGCCCGATAAATCCTGGCATTGTCATCTTGGAATATGCACGTCCTCTCAGGGAAGAAAAAATCCATTGGAATAACATGGTCATTCAGTATATTCAGGTGTCTGCTGACCTCATTCTTTGAGCACAGACTGTTGCTGAACCTAGACCTGACCAACTGCGGCAACCCCAACCTATTTTCTTAAATCCAGGTGGCGACTTTATTTTTGGCAGTGTTTTTACCTTAAAACTGTTATGACTACATTTTTAAGGGAGGGTTATTATTATTAGCACATCAATTTACCTTAATGTCACTTGCCTCTTTTAGGTTCCCAACCCTCAATATTTAAAGTCTCTCTTGTATAAACCCTGGACATTCCACGTAATGCAACCGAGCAGAGAAGCAGTTGGGTCAGCGCAATTGTCCATTTAACGCTCCTGTCCCATTCGCTCCGCCAATGACGTATTTTTAACTAAATACTACTGTTCCTAACTATTCCAGAGGGCGTGGTTTATGTCACAATTTTCCATTATTTTCATTTGGGAAAGGGGGCGATGGGACAGAGTTTGACAGTGGAGCCTCAAACTCAGATAAAACCTGCTCCAACTGCTGAATCAGGACACGCTTCTTAAACCTATAAAAGGAGAGAGCATAGTTACAGTTTAACAATATCATTTTAGGTTTTATATAGCATATGAAAAATGTATAGGTATTTATAAGGTTAACACTTTATTGTCCCCAAAAGGAAATTTGTCTGCATTTGACCCATCCTTCAATACTGCTGGAGCAACCGGTCAGGAGCAAGGACTCATCTTCAGATCCTGAGCTAGGCTTGGTCAAGAGGACTATCATAGTTGGAGGACTTTACCTATTGTGCATGTTTTGGGTTAAATACATGATTGTAATTTTAATTAGAGAAGCAAACTTGTGTTATAATGCACACACCTGTTGTCTATAATAGTTGTAGATAATTGATAAATTGTTATAAAATCAAAATCCAACATGTATTAGGAATAATTGGACTGAATATTTAATTATTGAAATAATCGGTTAATAATCAATAAATTATAGTAATTTTTTCGATACCTAGACAGGGCAGCAATTTGGATGAAAACAACAATGTTTTTTTGTAAATATTACCTCTCAACAATACTGAATCAATCATTAGTCATTGCCCTAATGCCAAAAGAACTGGTTCTACTATGCATTCAGTCAAATCCGGGTAAAAATTATTGGATATTTTTTTCTATATATGAGTTTAATTTTAAACCTTGCAGTAATGAATAATATGCATTTGAAATGTATTATAGCATAAACTCATGGTTACCTAGCAGCCTCTTTTATGGCGTGAAGGAGGAAATATTTCTGGACGTTCACAGGACCTTTGACCTCGTGCAGTAACCGCATTATTGCCTCATAATCTAAAGAACGAAAAACATATTCAACAATATCTAAGAATGAAAGCTACTAAAATAACGTTAGATTTTACTTTTAGCTTTTGCACAAATAAGTATATATGCTTCACTCACTTCTCCCTGGTTTTCGTACTTCCTTGATGACCCTGCTTCTGAGTTCGGCCTGGGTCCCATCCAGAGGAGGGATATAGACCGTCTGCAGTGTCTCTGGTTCTGTCTCTGAGCTCTCCGTGTTACTTTGTGGACTCAGTCTGTCACAGTTATATTTCTCCTCCTTCATCTGCTCTTCCACGCTCTCCTCTTCCTCTGCCCTCTCCTCTGCCATGGGCACTTCTGGGTCATCTTGGTCTACAGTAGTCCCTTGTCCTGGTTTGGTTTCTGGACTTGGTGAGATCTTATCTCCCACATTTGACTCTATATCATTGGACCAGACCTCTCCACACTCAGGGCCCACCTCACCGTTGCTCTCTGGGACGCTGTTGCCATTGTCTAAACAGGAGGAAATTAATATAATGTAAGCAGTTTGTAAGGGAATAAACAATTACAATTAAAAAAAAGAAAAGAAAGTGCTGAGAAATTCATCATGATAGGATCTTTACAGGGCTGTGTACTTTCCCTGCTTTTCTCCCTGTACGCCAACTGCTCCACCTCCAGGCATGACCCATGTCACCACCATGGACTCCTTCCACTTTCTCTGCACCACCATCATCCAGAACCTCAAGTGGGAGACCACCATCAGCTCCGTCATGAAGAGGATGCACTTCCTGCTGAGGGCAGCTGAGGAAATCCAAGCTGCCAGCCCAGATGATGGTGGCCATCATTGAGTCCATCCTCACCTTCTGCAGTACTGCAGTAGTTATAAAGTATATCTATCATCTTACCTTTGTGTGGTGGAGCTGGTTTGTTGTGGTTCTGTGCCGGGCTCTTGATGTGGTTTGTGTTCCCTATTGGACTGAGTGGTCTCCGTAGTAACGGCGACATGCTCCGCCTCCTTTTCACAGAGGATGACATCGAGTCTCCGGAGTTCACGCGCTTTTTATTCTGAGGACCTGCCACAAACTCATCTGCCTCGTCAATCATCATGCCCTGAAGAAGAAATGCGGAGCTTTAGCATCTGATATAGAAACTCAGTTTAGAAGTAGTAGAAACAGTGTAGTAGTACTAGTAGTCGAGGTATAAGTAATACCTTCTTGTCCTGTTTAAAGGGGTTCCCAAAGGTATGCAGTCGTTTGGGTTGGTCAGGGTCGATCTCTCTAAGTGGAGATGGCATCATTTTCAAATATTCCTGATAGTTCCCCATCTGAGCCACTGGAATAGTGTGCAGGTAGTCTGGAAAGAAATATGTATATTTGGATAATCAATTATAAAAATGTATACTTTTGAATCTTTAACATTGACTAGAATTTAACTTGATGGATTTAATTCTGGAGACACCTCCATTCAATGTGCCTGAATGATTACAGCACCATCCTATCATCAAAACATGATGTATGCTGTAATTACTTGTAGTGGTGGACAATATATTGAATTATTGATAACATTGTGAATGTTGCTTTGAAAATATACACCGTTTGGGTATCATTTATGATAATTTAAAAATTATAAAATTTCAAATGGCTGCAGAAAATGTATAAAATACTTTTTTTTCATCTTTCAAATAACAGTAAAAAGAGGTATTTTTGCACATTTGTGGGTAACTTAACAGTCAGTTGTTTTTAGATAATTTAAACTTTAACAAAGACTCATTTTAGCACATTACTGTTGGACTGCCAAAATATCTCAGGACACTCCAAAAATCATGAACAGATGAATTTATGTCACTCCCATTTACCTGAGCTAATAGCCATTAAGTAATTAAAAACAACACTAGTAATATTACATTGTAGTGTACTGTACCTTCGTCTTGGCCCCTGATTAGTTTCTGTGAGGTCCGCAGCAGATTTGATCTCATTCGGGTGAGTTGGTCCAACAGATTTCTCCTTGGGATGTCATAAGCATTTCTGTATGCTTGTGGCTTTACATCCTGAGAATAAAAACATATTTAAATATGTTAGAAGCAGCAACAATAGGCAAAACTAATAGAAAGTTTGACGACACCGAAATTGTGTAGGTAGTATAGACTGGCCTCCAAAAGACAGTACAATGCATAAGTGTTTTGTAGTTCGTGGCCATGCCAAGATAAGATGCAGATCATATTACATTCATTCCCACTGAGTTTGTTTTAACCCCTTGTAGCACAGTTTTGTGTCCTGATCTAGAATTTGAGAGCCCTTTATGAAAACTATACTGAACAACAAATAGGGTTTCAAATGTTTGAACTTGACCGAACTTGGATAAGATGTGAGACGACTAACACTTAAAGGTGCACAATGTAACTTTTCTAGCAGGGGGATTCGCTACTTTCTTGTCTCATGCAGTTCTTATTGCTTTGCATGGAATGTTCTACACCATGCCATTAAGCCTATCTATGTTCCATTAATTCAATTACAGATGCATTTTACTGCTAGTTAATACCTTGGGGAAAAAGTCTTTCTGAAGGGGCTTGCCTACCCACAAATCTGACCTGTAACTTGGCCTGGTAGCGTCACCTGCTTGTCTTCATGGAGATACTTTAATGGCATACAGGCAAAGCATCTCCCTGGAGACAAGTGTTGGGCCCTCACCTTTAAATCTAGATTACTTTGACACATTCACCTTGTTCAACAGTCCAATCTGAAAGCCTGCAAACTCCTTGAAGTTGATGTCGTTGACCCGTAGGGGGCCCTCTCCCGTGATGCCCTGCAGTAGCTGTTTAAAGTCGCGTCGATGAGCCAGAGACAGAGCGCTGGAGTGGTTCTTCACTTTTATCCTTGTTTCCTGAGGAGCCTTCTTCCCCACAGACACAATCAGACGGTCCGACTCCATCTTGGCCTGAAGACAGAAGAATCATCATTTAACAGTGCTTTTCACAGTTGCGAAAAACAGATTGTGACACTACATCGCAACGCATTACAGGATACCCCTTTGACAAACAAATGTTAAAGCAAAACCGGTATGTCTTCTTCCGTCAAAACAACCTTTTCATTTCCATTTTAGCAGGCATTATGTAAGATTAACTTGTTTTTTCTTACACAATTTCTAGTTTCACATAGTGTTTAAATGTGGAATGCGAGCCATATGCCAAGTTTTATCTTTAGATTTGTTAAAGATTGTCACAGTAGGAGACAACACTAATCCTGAAATTGCCATTGCAACATTATCTAGACTTAACTTCACTTAGGGCTATTTGTCCTCTGCATTTGACTCATCCTTCAGTGCTGCTGGGACAATCTGTTAGGAACATGGACCCATCTCCAGATTGTGAACTAGTCTTGGTCTACCTTAGCTGGAGGATATAGTTATATACATGGAAACTACCAATTCAAACTTGTATGTTTCTTTTTACAGTACTGCACAATTTATTAAATGCCTCAACAACTTACATGAAATTAAGCCTAGTTTAACCACTCAGATGGATACTTCACGCCACCAGATTTTGACAGAATGATGTATTATTTTTCATTAAAATCACAAAATGCATTTTCATCTTGTGCCATTGTATAGTCCAAATAACAATTATTGATGATTAAATTAGACATCAATTATTTTAGTAGTTCATTCTTACATAACAATCTGAGTTGTTGTTACAGCTCTAGTGTAAAAATACATATAAGTTGTTTTACCTGTTGGCTGAGTTTCTTCAGATAAGAGATGACACTATAGCTCAGGCCACAGTCCAAGTTATCAGCAATGAGGTTCGGAGCTCCCATCATCCGCATGGCCTTTTTCAATGGCTGCAAGAGGAAAAAATAAACATAAATGGATCTGTAAGATTTTGATTTAAAATTTCGTAAACATGACCTGCGTCACTCATATACGAGGTACAAACGTTCAAATCAAATGTAGCTTTTATTGGTAAACAAATGTTATAATGATTTATTATTAATTACAAAAACATTGAATATGATAGCCAAGTTGCTTATGTTATAATTAGGTGCTTTAGTTCTAGATGATTATCCAATCAGTAAACAGAATGGGGTTGGGTTTTGAATATGGAAATTCAGTTGGTTTAAATCTGACAGGCATCTCTCTGATCTGAATCTTCACTATCTAAACCTCATCACCTGCAGCCAGTGTCTCTACTGCTGCAGTATATGCTGTCCATATATTCATACATCGCGTGGCGTCGGGGACAGTGCAACTGGATTGGCAGACCGGGGTGGTGGTCCCTCTGTATAAGAAGGGGGACAGGAGGGTGTGTTCCAACTATAGGGGAATCACACTCCTCAGCCTTCCCGGTAAGGTCTATTCCAGGGTACTGGAGAGGAGAATCCGACCGATAGTCGAACCTCGTATTAAGGAGGAGCAGTGTGGTTTTCGTCCCGGTCGTGGAACACTGGACCAGCTCTATTTTTTCTAGGCGCAGCCAGGGGCCGGAGGGGGTCTGGTTCGGGAACCACAGGATTCCATCTCTGCTGTTTGCAGATGATGTTGTCCTGATGGCTTCATCGAGCCAGGACCTGCAGCAGGCACTCGGTTTGCAGCCGAGTGTGAAGTGGCTGGGATGAGAATCAGTTCCTCCAAATCCGAGGCCATGGTTCTCGACCGGAAAAAGGTGGCTTGCCCTCTCCGGGTGGGTGGTGAGTCTCTGCCTCAAGTGGAGGAGTTCAAGTATCTCGGGGTCTTGTTCACGAGTGAGGGACGGATGGAGCGTGAGATTGACAGGCGGATCGGTGCAGCGTCTGCAGTGATGCGGTCACTGTATCGGTCCGTTGTGGTAAAGCAGGAGCTGAGTCGTAAGAGAAAGCTCTCGATTTACCGGTCAATCTACGTTCCTACCCTCACCTATGGTCATGAGCTCTGGGTAATGACCGAAAGGACAAGATCGCGGATACAAGCGGCTGAAATGGGTTTCCTCCGTAGGGTGGCCGGGCGCACCCTTAGGGATAGGGTGAGGAGCTCGGTCACACAGGAGGAGCACAGAGTAGAGCCGCTGCTCCTACACGTCGAGAGGAACCAGTTGAGGTGGCTCGGGCATCTGCTCAGGATGCCTCCTGGACGCCTCCCTAGGGAGGTGTTCTGGGCATGTCCCACCGGGAGGAGGCCCCGGGGAAGACCCAGGACACGCTGGAGGGACTATGTCTCTCAGCTGCTCTGGGAACGCCTTGGGGTCCCACTGGAGGAGCTGGAGGACGTGTCTGGGGTGAGGGAAGTCTGGGAGTCCCTGCTTAGACTGCTGCTCCCGCGACCCGGCCCCGGATAAGCGGAAGAAAGTGGATGGATGGATGGATATTGAACAAGAGAAAAAGTTGTATGTGTCCTCTATATGCAGATTTAGGCAGTGGCAATCCAGGTTCAATTGTGATTGTAGTACCTTTTTAAAACAATAAGAGTGCAAGCTATATACAATTCTTTTAAACAATCAAAATAATCATACAGTACAAAATATAAGGTAAAAGACATAATATATGATAATTTACCAGGAGATAGTACGGAGGCATGGTCTTCAGATACATCTCAAAGGCCTGACGCCATTTTAGGTTTGGCTTTAATTTGTGCACTTTGAAGAGGTCATCTGGAAGAAAAACAGAGACAAATTATTATATTAATTAGCAGAACATTAGAGTCAAACGATTTTTTAAAATGCTTAATATTCTCTTATAAATACTAGCACCCATAGTACAGACTCCAATATAATAAATTGTTTCCAATTTCTTGTTTTTTGTCTTTCTTGCATAACTACTTTTCCACTTATCTGTTCTTTTTTATGACTTTTTAATGATCATTGTAATTTGCTTCTTTTTGGTCTTGGCTCATTAACAAACAGCAAGTTGGAACAGCACAATATGTTGTTGGTAATTATCACCAACCACAATTTGAAACCACAAGATATTAAGCTGTATTAAATACCTTAGGTAAAACTAGTTAATTGGTGTGGCAATGTTTATGTTGACTACGATAAGGGAGACATAGTTAAGTTCTAACAGTTTCAACTGCTTGTTAAATTTAATTGGGTACTTCAAAATTGTTACCAGTATTTATTTTGCAGTAGGAGTGCTGGGTCAATTGTATGGCTATTTGGCTATTTGCATGGCTAGAAAGGTTTGGGAACCACTCGTCTAGGCTATATAATGATTGTTTTGCCAGTACCCTAGATATAGATTGCTTAACAGAGCTGTTTGCCTGATTAAAATGGCAATTAAAAGATATTTATTTGAATCTGATGCCCCAGATAGCCGTTTAACAAATTTGGCTAAGACTAGTACCATAATTTTCTCCATGAACAACAAAATATTATGTTTTATTCCGTATAAAAACTCCTAACTCTGCAGTTTAGGTCTGTGCAAACATGTTCTCAAATGTGATTCTTGTATTAGATTGTTTTAATATTTCAGTCTTTGTCAGTTTGTCTTCTGGGTGCATTTAAAATGTGAACTTTAAACAGAACCCTATTGTTAAAATATAAATGGCAAATCTAATTGTAATGTCTGTCAAAAAAATCACAGTTAAATATTTTCCCCAAATCGTTTAGCCCTAGCTAAGACCTATTGATAAAGGAGTATATTTTGTGTGTTCTTACCCAGCAGTGGGAGGAGAACAGGGTAGTTGTAAGGCATGACAAACAGGTTAACACAGGTGAGAGTGGTGCTGGCTTTGAGGTAACCAAATGGATGTCCCAGGTCACTCTGTTTACTACTGCTGCCCACGAAAACCTGAAGGGAAGAATTGACATTAAAAATACACATAGAATACCAGTAAACTATACTATTACACATACCGTACATGGAGGAAACTACATAAACCATTATATTTTTCTCTGTCTTAGTAAATATATGTACTATGTATGTATTATGTACAGAGGAAGAATTATACCAGTTATTGAACTAAAGACTCGAGTGGGAAGTGTTTGTGTTTTAGCATTACAAGAGTCTTCACACTTGTTCATTAAAAGGTGCACTATGTAATTTTTCTGAAACAAACACTAAAGCCACCAGGCCAAGTTGCAGGTTAAATATATAGAGATGTGACCCCTTCACTGAAGAATGCATGTTTTCCAAGTTTTTTTGCAATTAAAACAGCTGTAAATTGCATCAAAATTAGGAACTAAACTTAAACTAATCGTGGACCTGGACTAGACTAGTACTAAAACAGTATTGTTATTGTTAGTTGTTATGTTACTTCGAGGCTGACCTGCCAGCACATGTGCGGGGACTTCCTCTCCAGGACATACTGGGTCAGAGGAGACGGCTCCAATTCGTACTTGTCAAAGGGCAGTTTGTCGATCACCATTGGCTCACAGTCCACACACGAGAACCGGACTACGGGATGAGCAGTGCGAGGGGGCTGGAGGACAAGAGACAGGGTCAAATCATAAAGAGTTTACTGTGAGGGACATTCATATGATTCCTTGCTATATAAACACACATGACCAACTCCCACAGTGATTTAATTTCAGGTTTTAAGTCAATATTTAAATATTATATTTGCCTATGGTGTGTCATAGACTTTGTTTAATCTTGATTTAGCCCTGGTTAAGACCTACATTGATGCTACTTACATATGGTTAGGCTTTGTTTAGTCCTGGGTTAGGTGTTTATTACACAAATAAAAATTTGGGAAGTAAGGAAGTCCAGTCATTTTTTTTTTGTTTCCATTGCTAAGTATGTCATAATTTTACTCTACAAATATGTAACTATTTTTTATTGAGTTTATTTGGGCAATCTTGTGCATCTCTGTCAATACTGTAAAAAGATACACATTACTAAAGTGTGTAGAGCCTCACCAGAGTGGGGGAGTTCTGGTCAGGCCAAAAGGACTCTGGGATGGGCCAGTGTCCGACTGGGACCCCTGTCTTTGGGTTTGGTCGGACGTAGATGAGTTTGTGACAGCTGTGCCAAGGCTGAGGGGCAAAGGACGACACCGGCCGACTGTCCACAGAGTTTTCTGAACAAAAATACAAAATAAAAAGAATGAGACAGACCAGTAGGCTTTGAAAAACTTTATTGATTCATAACAGAAATATTTTTAGAGACTGTGCCTTTGAAAAATTGATGGTGCTGCCTGCCTAGGGATAACAGATGGAAATTAGTACCATTGGTATAATCAGCTATATTAATAATATTTTACACTGAAATTACAAATACAGTTGAAACCAGAAGTTTACTTATACTATATGAAAATACACATACACTTTTTTCCTCACTGTTTGACGTGACCTCAGACCAAACTTTATCTTTATCAGATTTACCAGATTACCAGATTTTTTTTTCTACTTTCTAAATGTTAGAATAATGAGAGAAGGATTTTTTGACAATATTTCATTACTTTCTTTGAAGTCAGAAGTTTACATACATTTCATTAGAAGTTAGTACCATTGCCTTTAAACTGTATGACTTGGGTCAAACGTTTTGGATGTCCTTCCACAAGCTTCTAACAATAGTTCACAGGAATTCTGTCCCATTCCTCCCAACAGAATTGGTGTAACTGAGCCAAGGCTGCCTTGCTCAGACATGGCTTTTCAGTTCTGCCAATAGGTTTTCAATGGAATTGAGATCAGGGCTTTGTGATGGCCATTCCAAAACATTAATTTGTATCCTTAAGCCACTTTGTAACCAGTTTGGCAGTATGCTTCATTGTCCATTTGGAAGACCCATTTGCACCCAAGCTTTAACTTCCTGGCTGATGTTTTGAGATGTTGCTTCAGTATTTTCTTATAATGTTCTTTTGTCATGATGCCATCTATTTTGTGAAGTGCACCAGTCCCTCCTGCAGCACAACATGATGCTGCCACCTCACAGTTCACAGTTGGGATGGTGTTCTCAGGCTTGCAATCTTCCCCCTTTTTCCTCCAAACGTAACAATGCTCATTATGGCCAAACAGTTCAATAAGGTACAATTTTAGTTTTCTCAGACCACAGGATATGTCTCCAAAAATTAAGGTCTTTGTCCCTGTGTGCATTTGCAAACTGTAATCTGTTTTTTCTAATGTTTTTTTTGGAGTAAGGGCTTCTTCCATGTCATGTCGTTTCACTTTGGATAATGACACACTCTTACCAGCTTCAGCCAGCATCTTCACAAGGTCTTTTTGCTTTTGTTCTTGGGTTGATATGCATATTTTGGACCAAAGCAAGTTCATCTCTGGGACACAAAACCCGTCTCCTTCCTGAGAGGTATGATGGCTGGACATTCCCATGGTCTTTATACTTGTGTATAATTGTTTGAACAGATGAATGTGGCACCTTCAGGCATCAGAAAATTGCACCCAATGATGAACCAGACAACTCCACAATTCTCTTCCTGATATCTTGGCTGATTTCGTTTAACTTTCCCATGATGTTATGTAGTGATGTAGTGTGTTTCAGGTGTACCTTCAAATACATACAGGTGTGTCTCTAATGAACTCAAATATTGACAATAAACCTCAGCAGAAGCTTCCAAAGGCATGACATCATCATCTGGGTTTTCCCAAATTGTTTAAAGGGATAGTAATCTTACTGTATGTAATCTTTCTGACTTTAAAGAAAGTAATAAAAAATTGTCTAACTCATTATTCTGGCATTTAGCAAATAGAAATAATTTTGATAATCCCAACTGACCTAAAACAGAAAAGGTTTAGTCTGGTTTCATGTCAGACAGTGAGAAAAATGTGTCTTTTTATATAGTGTATGTAAACTTCTGGTTTCAATTGAATATGCACCGTTCATACCAAATACATGAAATAAATTACAAATTACATTTTCATGATATCATATTGACAAATGATGAATAAATAACTGTCTACTATTAATAATCAAATAAAAAAAAAAAAGACACAACATAAGTAAACACTAGTAAAAGCACACTTAATAAAAGCACAGGAGGATATTTTCTCCTTTATCCAGGCTACTAAAAAGGCCTACTACATAAAGTAAAAGTTTTTCTGTATTTTAAAACCTCACCTTCTCCAAGTGGTGGTGGGTCAGGTCCAGTTTTCTCAAAGTTGATGACAACTCCGCTCTGAACCTTTTGCACCAGAGACTCCAGACACTGGTTCAACATCCTCTGAGTGAGCACAGAGTACGAGCGCCCTGGAACGAGATAGGGAATCAAATATGATAAATTAAATAAAACAGCTCAAATAACTCCCACAAATAAGGGTCAGGTCTGTGGAGATGCAAGCCTGCTTACAGTAAGAATGCATGTTTTTCTCGGAATACAAACCGAAATGTAAAAACATGGTTTTATTTTTGCCTTTTTTGGCTAAAAATTACATGGGGAATATCTTTATTATCTTACCATCTCCATATTATAACCACAGCTGTATACAATAGGATGTATTTTCTAAAACATTCAAATGAATAGTTTTCTTCAGGCACATTTTTTCACCATGTGGTTTTCTGAAAAAGTTCAAGACTATTCATAGCATCAGTAACTGGTCAAATAAGCATCTGATTTTGATACTAGTTTCTGTCTTTATAAGTATGGGTAAGTGGGTATGTTTTTAATAACCCTACCTCCAGTGACTTCACACATCTGCGTGATGGCGGAGTCGTCATTGGGCACACTCCCAAGCTGCTCCGAGTCCGGAGCTGCTGCCCCCGGCAACCGCAGCACCAGAGCAAACAGGCGCTGGTCCCATCGGAAAGGTTCTTTGGTCAACTCACTGCCTGCCAGGGGGGAGTGCAGGGGCAGGTGCAACTATGGGGCAATACAGGAGAGATAAGTTACACAGGGAGGAGAAAGAGGAAGACTGAAGTTTGATCATGTTTTTCCCCACAAAATAATAAAACATGTATGTGTAATCTCTCAAGTCGTCCAAGTGTCAAAGATATTTATATAGAACATTTCATGAACAAAAACTGTTAAGTTGCGCAGCATTTTCGGAAAAAAGTTCTACACTAGTCTTCATTAAAACTTGTAATTTTGTCAACTGGACAAATGTTTTTAAGAGTAAATATGTTTCGCCAATCATTCAAGTAGCTTCTTCAGTTCTGACAGCGTTCTGTAAGTCACTGAATGTAATTGTGTTTAAAGGCCACCATAAAAAATGACACCAGAGATTGAGACTATAGAAGGGACACCAGTGGACCCCCTCACCTCATCTGGGACCCCGGAGCTATGGGTGAGCTTGTTGCCATCAGTGATGGTGATGATGATGGACGGCTCCAGGAAGAACGGGTTACGGCCCTGAACAGAGACAGGAACAACAGCAAATGTTCAGTACAGTACTATGCTGATATGTGGCTCAGTGGAAGTGCTGTTTATTTATATTTGTTTATTTAACAGGGCCAAAGTTGCCTGGCAAATTGAGAATGATGTCTCTCTGTATTTTTTATACAGAGTGATATCAGTCTGGTCCCCACACCCTCTGTTGCGTCTCAAGCCCGGTCAAATGTGATCGTTCAATCAGATTTGTTCTTTTCTGTGACACATGTGAAATGAAGGAGCTCATTGGTCACCTAGGATTTACAGATAAAATCAAATTTATCTCACTTTAGATTAATAGAGTTTAGTGCTTTGCTTATTTATTTGCCGATGTTTTTCAGCCCTCTGTGATATTTTTTTCTTCTTTTTTCCTGATACGGACAGACCACACGTGTCTCTGATTGGCTAATCCACGTGTCAATCATGCCCATTTGAAAACGGAGAGATTCACTGATGAGACTCACATCTTCAATGTGAAGTATTGAAGAAGTGTGTATTCTGAATCCCAGGCAAGAGCCAAAGTACACTGATTAACATTTCTATAAATGTACCAGTCAGTATTAGTCTAGTAGCTATTATTCAAGTGTTGTTGCTGGACCCTGAACAGATGCTAAGGTCACCCTACAATACATAACCATCTGTGTGCTGTGAATTTCACAGAGTCCAGCAGGAGGCCAGCTTGTCCTTGTAAATGAGAATCAATGTAGCTAGTTAAATAAATAATTAAAAACAAATACTACTCTTCCTTATAACTACCCCTCCAGCTAATGGTGAACTAGGGAACTTAGTAAAGGCTGAGACCTGCTTGTCTCCATGAGATGTTGCTTTCCTTGTAATGTGAACCTCTCCACTGAAGTATGTATGCTTCTCAAGATTTCTTTAGCAATAAAAATACCTATAATTGAATAAATGCAAGATCAGTTTAATCCCATACAGTGGAACATTTCATGCAAAGCAACAACACTGCCAGTTACATAGTGCACCTTTAGAGTCATTAGGCACTCACAACTGGATCTTGCAAAGTAGATTTTCTTTTACACTACACTGACACGGCTCATTGGTTTTCTTCTTGTTTCTCTGAGGACATCGACTTTGAGCTCAGTGAAGCAGCAGTGACTTAAACACTGACAGAGGAGCAGATAAAGTAGATTTACACAAGTCTGAACTCATCAATACTTAAAGGACCCATTCACCTCCCCTTTAAAACAGATTGCTGAGAGGAAATGGACTCACGTTAGATGCAATTAAAAAATTGTGCTATTCATGTTATAGTCTAACTCCCCACAATATGTACATGTGAGATAGGCATTGAATAAGACTGGTTGAACTACTTTGCCTGCTAACATAGATGGTCAAAAACATAAATGCAATGAAAATGAATTAATTCTGTAGTCGCAATGTATCAATGTTACATAACATAGCACATTATTTAGCATTTTTTCACTCAAGCCCAAATATTCCCATTAAAGCAACATCTAAAATGAACAGTAGCCAATTCACTGTTGCTCTTTTTGGACCATTTTAAGATCTGTCCAGGGAGTACATATAAAAATATCAATGTTGGCTAACCCTGGTACAGTTATAGCCAGCCAATATGAATATTGTTAAAATGAAGTGTTTATGACCTTTATTTTAACAGAATCTGACTATACAGAATGGACTTAGCTGGAACATATAAGTTGATCTTTTTTATACTGTCATTTTCAACTGTAGAAAATCAAACACCTAAATGGGACCATGAAACAGCACACTGATTACAGGCTCCTGAAAATGTGTTGTTTAAATCCATTCTGTATTTTGACTTCAGTTTTCAGACTAAAAACTAATTTGACTGTGTTTGCCAGTGTTGCCAATTCCGTCACCATGATAACTGCTGAAAAATAAAAACCTTCTTGTCACACTTGTGCAGAGTTGTAGTTTGTTACCTGTCCATAGTTGTCGATGCCGGACACGAGGCGGTTGAGGTTGAGGAGGTCAAAGGCTGTGCGGAGGGCATGTCCCAGAGTCGTGAGCCCAGATGCCTGCAGGTTCTTCAGCTCACACATGAACGTCGCGTGGTTCTCCTTCCAACCCGCCTGGAACCAGAGAGGGAGGGAATGGAAAGAAGGGAAGAGTAAGGAAGATAACCGCAGATGGAGGGGGTTTGGAAAGAGAGACAGAGAGAGAAGGGAAAGAGGGAGAGAGAATTTCAGACTTTACCAAGACATTTATTGAATATTAATTTAAGCCAGTTCAGCCTGATGAAAACAACAAACCTCTGATAGCTCAAACCCACCCCAAGACAGGGACCCCCACCAGAAAAGCTACATAGTTGCACCTTTAAGTATTAATGCTATTGTGCTAAGGTGTCTATGGTTTTAATTGGTGTTATTATATTATAATGTGCAAATATCAAAACTGATTTTGCTTCAGGAACAATAAGTCAAACTGTAATTTTGTTTTGTTGTATTAATAGTGCAACATGTGTATCATGTTTTGAGTTACTTTAGAGACCTCTGTTGGTGAATCTGTGCTATTTCAAACCTCACAACTATACTTGAGTTTGTCTGTATCTAATTTGATGTGATGTGTGTATTTATAATGATTGTATAAACATATGGTATCTTTGCTTTTCTCGTTTTAACTCACTAGTTTGTTTAAAAAGACTAATCAGATGCAAACTGTGAATGAGATAGAAGATTGATGTTTAATACTGGGTAATTTTAAAATATCAGACTGAAACGGTATATGAAAAATTCCCCCAAATTTACCAATACCTATATTAGCTTTCTTTTCTGATCCCAAACCACCCTGTCATTCTTTCTCGTTCTCTCTTTCTTACTCCCCTCTCCCTGCCTTGCTCGTCCCGTTTCTATCTGTGCAGGGACAGCCCACAAGAGGATGTGTGAGGAGGTCAGATGTCTTTGCAAAGGACTGTGGCAGCTAATCTAAGGTTGACCTGAGCTTACAGAGCCTTTAGGAAAGGGAGGGGCCAAGGGAAGGAGCAAGATCTATACGTTAAGGTAGGAACAGAGGCCTGTGTCATAGGCTTTGACACAGGGCTTGCATGGGGACTACTGTATTAAATGTATTTATCACAATGTGGGGACTGAAATCTGTACAAACCCAATTCATGAAGGCCTGCCTACCTTATGGGGATATAAATGAGGTCTCTTGAAAATCAGATACTAATCAATACTAAAACTTGTATCGAAACTACATACTTATTAAAGCAAGTATCGATGCTGAATAAAATTTAAAAAAAAAAAAATCACCTTTCCTGAATAGTTTCATCTTGAGTTTCGTCAGAACTAGTGTGAGACCACATAGTACAATAAACAAACACTATTATTTTGTGTTGAAAATGACAATACTGTCTAAAAAAGAGCTTTTAAATTATCATTTTGGTATTGATTATCAAGCCTATACTTAAGTATCAAAGTCAAGTTTGAAATTTTAGTAAAGTGACAACACTAGTTTAGGTTAAGGTTAGACAGGTAGTAACTGTGGTTAAGATTAGGATCAGTCTCCAGGAAATGAATGTAAGTCAATGTGACAAAGATACACTCATGTGTGCTTTGACAATATGACTTTAACTTTTTGATTATACAAGTGTTTTGGATGTTTAATGGTATTGAAAATATTAAATTGTAGCAGTGATATTTTTTTTACATTATGTGCTGGAAGAGAGTAGAATATTATAACGTTTATACGTTTATATTATAAAGACAATGTCTACTTTTTTCTTTGTAAATGTATACTATTCCCATTGTATTTTATCCAATCACAAGAGAGCGCTCTGTAAACAGGAACAGGCTTTTACACTGTTCAAACAAAAAGAATGATAAATCTAACTCTATGAGCTGCTACAACAGCAGAGACAGGGGAGAGCTACAGTTTTATGGTAATTATTAGGCCCACAATAACAGAGAGGAAGATGATGTTGAAATTGGACTAGGGCTGTCAAAACTATACAAAAATCAGACACTAATCGATACTAAAACTAATATTGAAACTAGATACTTATCTGAGCAACTATCAGTAGTGCAAAAGATCACATTGAAAAGACAAAATTTTAGCTTTCCTGAATAGTTTTAGAATAATTTTGAGTTGTATCAGAACAAGTATTGTTATAAGACCAAACAGACTACTATAAGCCCATGGACTACTATAAACCTATCTGGACAACAAAGGGATTACACAAATAAAAGACCACAGGCAATATAAAACGATTTAATGTTGAAAATCACATTCTATTGTCTAAAGAAAGAGTGTTTTTTATTATCACTGTGGCACTGGAATTGGTATTGAGTATCGACTCTATTCCGTAGTATAAAAATCGAGTTTGAAATTTTAGTAGCATGATACTACACTAGTGAGAAATTATTTATTTTCATGGTTGACCTAATATTGTCATGGCCACCTTGATTCACACATGTTTCTTCCGAAAGGACAAATCAACAGCATGCATTGCCCATAATAATGTTACCTTGAGGGGTTGAACATGTACCCTTGAAATAGAAAATGATACCATGTATAGGAATATCACTACGACAGCAAGATAAAAACAAAATCTCATGTGTTGTAGATCAAACCAGACCAAAACCAGAAAAACTAAAGCAACACAAATGTACTATCCTTACTTTAAACAAATTTGTTGTGAGTTGGTTCAATTGGTTGGTTAGAAGAAATTGAGACCGAGACAACACTTCAAAAATATCTGTGGCCACTTTATAATTAGATTCAAGTCAGATTCACAAAAGCAATATCCGTCCGTAGGCTAGAACAGAATATTAACTCAAAACACATTCCACAGTCTGACCAGGTATAAGGGACAGCAGCATAACTCATTGGTGAGTGTCTTGCACAAGGACACAACAGTACATATTTGCTATAAATTTTGCAAACCACAGAGCAGTCTGAGCACAAACCAAATGCAATCATTACACAACCATCACCTGGTTAAGTAGCACCCACTGACTTGATCAAATAGACAAACTTAAAGCCCGCCATTGCATCAAGCCTGTACCTCTCTGTATAATGTCACAATTTTTTAGTCTTTCCATGGGTAAAACTCTAAAAAATGTCTTTATACCACTGGGTGACAGTCGGTGGCTTTTCGTTCATCCAATTAAATAGCACAAATAATAATTTACCCAACAATTTCAATTTACTTACTGTCTGGCAGTTTGTTAGACAGGTGGCAGCTCCAACAGAAACTGACCCAGATCCTTACAAAGTTTACATTTGAATACACAGTTTATTTCTTCAGTTTAACATAACCAGAATTTAGAGATTTTTGGACAAGTCCACAGACAGTGTAAATAGGTCCCATCTGTTGCCTTAAATTTAAGACACAAAGGTGATCTTCTTGGGACTATCTTGTTCAAATAAACTAGTGTTCTGTGTTGCCTACGTAAGTCTCTTTATGTTTGTTATTGAGAAATAGTGAATGGGCGGACTGGATAGAGTCTTCCAACCATGTTCATCATAGTGGCATTGGAGATATTCTTCCCAACACTTGGTCAGCTATTGAAAACAATGAGAGGTGATTTGTCAGGTTTCTAAACAATATTAGTTTCTTTTTTCTTTCTTTTTCCTCTTTACTGTTCTGTGCTGCCTCTTTTTTATTGTATTGTTATCGTCTTCTCACCTGCCTATAATTTGCAATAATTTACACTGTAATTACAAGTCCATTACATTACAAGTTACTGTCCCTATTCCCTATCAAAAAAGAAAAGAACCCTTCTTTTATAGCTTATATTATAGCTTAAAAAAGTTACTCTTAACCAAACAACTCATAGTTACTCACTGTGTATACAGGCACTGCAGCTTTATATTGCGAGATAGGGCCAATGCTAAATGCTACCAGATAGTAAAACATAAAATGACATACTGCAGTGGCTATAGCATTGAAGTATAACTAGACCACAGCCTTTACTTTAGATCTGTCAAGTCTAAAGCACAACATATGCTAATAATTGACAACACAATATTTGTATTTCCTCCAACACAACTTGAATCTTGGTATTGCTTGTCCTCCTCTAAGAAGGTTTGTCTCACTGAGCTCAGAAAAAACAACTCGAGTCACTAGGGCGACCTCTAGAGGAGAGTGCAGCGTTCCAAAACGTAGGACTTCTTTTGCTAAATCGGCTTTCTCGATCGTTGCTGTGAGTCAGTGGAATAGTTTGCCAAATGAGATTATAACATGCACAAGTTTTCAAAAGTTTGCACAGGTGACAAAGGAATGGCTAATATCAAAGCAAATTTGCACTCATTAGTGAATGTGTGTGAAAGAAGAGTATTTGCATATTTGAAACTGAATGTTTGTGTGTGAATAATTTGGTATGGAAGTGTGTGTGTGAGCTGAATGTTTTTAGAAATGTCGTATTTGAATGTGAGATGTGCTGTATTTGATGTATGTATCATAGATGTACAGGTTTCTCATCCATCTACACCAAACTTATTTACTAAACATCAGCCTGTCCAGGGACTACAGGTGGAAATTAGCATTTATGCTACAACCTGGCACCAAACATCTCTCCTTCTTTTTCTAAGGTCAATGTAATGTTGTGCACTGTCCCTGTTTCAAATAAAAGCATACCATACCATACCAATCTCTTCTCACTCTCTCATTTCTCTGCCTGCTCCAGTCTGTTTCTATCTCTTTCTCTTCCCTCCCCTTGTCTCTCCGCTCTATTACTCCCCTCTCCTCTTACCGCCTCAATCTATTGCTCTCTCCTTCTCTCTCCCTCTCCTACTCTTTACTGCACTTTCTTTCCTCTCTCACTTTCATTTTACTCCACTACACCTTTTTACCCTTCTCTCTTCTTTCTCTGTCTCTCCTTCTCGTGCACTCTCTCCTCACTTCCTTCCTCTATTTCTCTCATTCTCACCTCTTCTCGCTCTTTCCTCTGCCACCTTTCCTCTCTATCTCATCCTTACTCACTCTCTCACCCTTCCTCTTTCTTGAGTTCTCTCCTCCCTCTCATCTTTTCCTTTCTCTCCTGACTCTCCTGTGACTTTTCCTCTCATCTCTCTCCTTTCTTTTTTCCTTCCTTCGTTCTCCTTCTGTCTCTCTCCCTCTCTTTTACTCTCTCTCTCCTATCATTGTTTCTCCTTCCCTCTCTCTCTGTCTCTTTCCCCTTCTCCCCCCCATCTTTTCCCTCCACTCCCTTTTTCCCCCTCTCCTTTCTCTTCTTGCCTCACTCTTCCTCTGGCACTCTCTCTTCTCTCTCTAATCCTCCTCTCCTCTCTTGTCTATCTCTCCCTCCTTCTCTTCTCTTCCCCTCCCTCTCTTTCTCTCTCCGTTTCTCTTTCACTGCATCAACATTTTATTACCACTGAAACTGCAATCAGAGCAGCTCCATTAACTTTTGTCTTTCATCATAATCAGTACAAAGCCTTGAAGCAGGTGCACGCAGGAGCCAAACACAAACAATAGACAGAAAGATTATTCTAATGAGACCAGAATACAGAATATGCTCAGATGCATTTCAAATAAAGAGATACAGGTTTTGTACCAGGCTATGTTTGGAGATAATTAGGTTTAAAACTATACAAGGTCAATGGATAAATGCATCAAAAGAAAGTCAAAAACTCAAAACCATCTTGATTTTGATTTAAAAAAAAGGAATAAACCTACAGCGGTATGGAAACATGTATAATATTGCAATTGTTGGATACAGTATATGCAAAATAATAATACATAATAATATATACAAACTATATAGAAGGCTGAAAAAAGCTGATTAAAAATAAAAACAAACATGCAGTGTATCTTTTAAATAAGGGTATAAAGTTGATCACATTTTAAGTGAGGCTGAGGTTTCAGTCATTTCTAATCATCAATGATTGAGGCTTTTTAAGTGAGAAGTCCACAGTTTTTTCTTTGTCAGTAAAAACGTGTGGTTTGGAGCAGAGTTCAGACTTCAGAAGAACAAATTTGACTATTATTTGTATTGAATGAAAATGATTAAGTCTGTATTGTTTATTCTGTATTAATATGTTCAGGAAATTAATATTGAAAGCCATTTTGTTTATAATAAGCCCAGATAAAATCTCATCTAAAATTCTGATTGATAATGTGTGGAAAAAAATGTATTGCTTCATTATCATTGTCTTAGCCCTAAAGTTATTTCTCCACATTCAGTAACTCAAGATAACATTTTATAATCTTTCTTGTGTGAAACATAAACCTCTGCATATGGTAATGAGGGTAATCCCAAAAGGCTATGGAGACAGGTTTTAACAACTGGTACCTCTGAATGTTTTGGTCTGGTTGGTATGTGAATGACGTTGAAAATCTGACCTCACTGGCTTAGAATGACAAATATTACCTAAGCAAATGTGAGCCAACCATTTATGTTTTGAACTGTAAATACCATTTCAAGAAGCTAAGAGTTTCCACAAAGTATTACCTTATATGTACTTGATAATAATTCAGCTTGGACCAGGCTGTGACTGTTAAGTTTCCACCTTAAAACCAAGTCCAGATGACTACATTTGAAACTACTGGATGTATGAAGGATTACACTGACATCTTAAGGTTGTACTACTAAGTAATTTGTAAACAGATTTAACATATAGCTTATCAATGCATTAATAAAGACTCAACAATATGTCCTCAATGTGCTATAATAATAACTAATGATTTAACTTATTCACTTGTTCTGTCCTAATAGAGATTTAGTATAATATTAAAAAAATATAGCTGTAACAAGTGACCAATTATAGCCATTAGGCCAACCATAATACCGGTAGGTGTTTTATGTCTATGTTGCTACAGCTGCTAACTCGACAAAATCATATCATATTTCCTGACATAAATACCAAGAATATCCACTTTAGCATTGCCTTACCATACAACTTAACACCATTGACAATATTCATTACTTTGGCGAACAGACGGTTTCATGTTCTTACACTAGAAGCATTCAAACTGCTATGCAAATGAGCTCTCAACTTGCATAGTATAAAGTTACAACACAGAATACAGCACAGAATATGGACAAAAATTTATCTTGATATTCAATAATGATATCAGGAATGCCCTAAAATCTGCCTGTAAATGTCTTGCTTGAGGTGTAAGTATTGCACAAAATGTGAATTGACCATAACCTTGGAAAGCCAGATGGATTCTCGCGATATTTGTTCAGAAAGAGAGTTCAGAAACTAACAAGAATCCATCTTGGTGTGCACCTGCTGTAAGGTTAACAGGTTTGGCGGACCAATTACAAAGCATTGAAGATTGTGCGAACCAAAACAAATATGACAACACTGACAGTCGTACTTCAGGATATTTTAGTGTCAATACAGAATATTTTGGCTGTGAAAAACATGCCAAAGGTAAGCACTTTGTGCATTTGTGGACAGAGAAGATGTCTGTGCTTTTCTTTCAACTAGATGTAAGAAAAGTTAGATTTTTCATCTTGTTCCGTTTGTGATGCTTCGACCAATCAAACTCAAATAATCGTCATGATGCTCCGTATTTTCGTATGGGAGTGCTACACATGTCAATCTGGCGTGAGCCAGGTTAAAAATGAACCACAAAGGGGATAAATATAACTTTATACCCTTGTTAGGAAGATTGCATATAGATGTTTCTGTCTATTTTGAGGTAATTTTCAATCATTTAATTAGACACAATATACTCGATATTTGTATATCTTTAAAACATCAACAGCAATATCATTCATTTTTTGATGAATGATATTGCTGTTGCTCCCACATATTGCTCCCACATCTACACTACCACTAGAAACACATTTTTAAAAATCCAGGCTATTCAATTTTAGGACACCTATTTTAGACAATGCAGGTTGTGAGATCTAGGATGTGTCAAGTGTAGGACTAGCAGTGGATTAGAGGATTTTTATAGCCAGCAGCACTGACAGAATTTTACCAACAGAGGGCGGGCTCTTGAGAAAATGTAGGACGCCCCCATAGTATTGTTTTTCATAAGATATCCTTGCATGATTACATCCTGGTAGACCACATAAAACTGCTTAACCAATTAATGTATATGCATTAATATTGACTAGTAGTCTATAACATGCATGTAAGTATTTGGCATGCAAACATAACATAAATAAATTGAGTAGATTTATGAAATGTCAATGCAAGAGTTACTAATCTGAATGAAACTGCTATGTTACTTACCATAATAGCATTAGATGTGGCTTATAGACTCTGCTGTGACAAGCACATATTTTACTACAACCTGCTCCCCTAGAAACAAGGACATCAGAGCGGTTCATGTGTGCACTTTGGGGCAGTGTTTTATTGTGCTTCGGAAGTAGAGGGAATGAGACGTGTGCCAGGTCGTAAAACAAGTTAATAGATTAGTAGTGAATGTGGTGATTTGCAAGTGGTTGGCATTTTTATATACATTGAGCAAAATATGCGGGGTAGTTTTAATATCCCAGGCTATAAAGCTTATGGAATCGCTATGGTTGATGATTACCATATAAATAACATCACTTTTCTTCAAGCAAACTTATGTCAATATGAAAAAATCCCACGATCAAGAGACTCAGTAACTTTCAGCACGTTTCGACCAATCAGAATGCAGTAATGACATGAGTGGCGGGGTGAATTGTGATTGATGGGAGATTTGGCCAATCAAAATGCACGCTGGTGAAAAACGCATGTGATAATACATTTCTCCGCCTCCATCTCAACGCCCGAGAGTTTTCTCAACACAAAAGCAAAATGTCCGCTGTGAGGTCGGAGGCTGCGCTGCTTGGGCGAAAAATATGCTGTTTTTCACCATCGGGAGCCCGACTGGCTACTTGCTACATGGATAATAAAGTCTAACAAGTTGAAAAATAGCTACGGACTGTCCAAAGAAAACATGTATGAGTTGCTAGGTTACCTTCACTCCGTACGGGGGATCATCGAATGTAACTAGCATGTACCTGTCGCCTCTACTAGCCGGGTCTCGGGCACGCAGCTGTCAAAAAAGAAAACCAAAATTACATATTAATTTCGACCGTTTTGCCCAAGGAACCCTAATCTTCCAAAAGGTATATTCTTGCTGGAAAAAATCCGGGAAAAATCATTCTTTACCTTCATAAAGACCTCAACCGCGCCTTTAGCAATGTCCAGATACGTCGTGCCCAAATAAGTGCGCTGATTCATAGAGGCGGACGTGTCTAACAGGAAAAGTAAAATAGGCATTTTGGTAATAGCAGAGCCGCGTTTGTATGCTTTTCTAAAATATCTGTTATCTACACATGACCTATGATGCGGCTAAACAGTTTCCACATGTGTATTTATGATAAGAAGCCCCCCCAGTCCAGCAAAGGGCCGCCCTGGATGCGCCCTCTCGCTGTCTGCCCCTCTGACTGAGCTCGGCTTCGGGATCTCTGTGTTCAACTTCTGCTGCTCCTCACGGGAAGCACCGCCTCGTTTGTCCTGCTCGGCCCGGATTGGCTGCAAAAAGAGTCCCGTTATATAAAAAGGCGTGTAAGCCGCGGTTAAACCATTGTGTGGAGGAAATCCACAAGGTGCAACGTCTCTGTGTCAATTTCCCTCTCAGCTATACCTTTCAAAACAAGTAATTATCATGTATATTTGCGTTGCTATGTTGCTTCATTTGTTTTAAATGCTTAATTACATTATATTTTCCCACATATCTATTATTTCCATATTTTATCATTAAACCTCAAGCTTATATTTAGTATTTTCATACATTTTTCATGCTGGAATAACAGATGAAGACCATATATTTACACATTGATAGTAACCAAACGTATTTGTGTTATGCATCTACAACTAAACCTACTTGTAGCCTACACTATTTACATAAAAGCCTATCATATCTTGATCTGGTATACTGAAATATGTAATGTTGCCTAACTGTTTTAATAATAAAGGGTTGAAATCATGGCGGTGTAATACGATCCAGATCTAGATTTATGAAACAGTTATTGAGTGAGAGAGTTTCCAGGCTGTCCCATGACCTCGTGCAGCATAGGACAAAAGCTGCTGGCACATTAAAGCATAGATTCCATACAGAAAACTATTGATCTACTGGGTATATTTGCTGTTTCGTGACAAACGAGACGTCACGCAACCAATATATCAGCAAATATACTTCTAAAACTTAATAAAGCGAATCATTTATAAGATATTTAAGCTGTAGTAGGCTAAGGCTATAATCGTGGGAAAGTGCTTTGCTACGCTGTTTTAAATCGTCCTAGCTGGTTATAAGCAGGTATTACACGTTAATGTAGGCGACAACACTCATGCATCCTATGGCGTGCTTAATATATTCGTAATTTATTTAATTTACGACCAAAAGACTGTCGAAAACATTTTGTCACATTTACGTACAGCCCAGTAACAGCGTGGTGTCTGACGTAAAGGGCACGTACGTACGTACTCTCGTCCTGTCCACAATGCACTGCGAGAGAGCTGCATAAACGACAAAGAAAAAGGGCCAAAACAACAACAGGGTGGCATCTGAGGCGAAATACGGGCTATATCTTCAAAATTTGACCCTTCCCTGCAGCAACAACTAGGTAAAATGACTTCTCTATGTAATAACATTGAAATAACATTTGTATTCCGAGATGTCACCTCTTGTTGCCAGCGTTAAGTGGTTATAAGCAAAATTTTGTATCTTTTGTGCCACTCTGCTAACACCAGCTAGCCTTAATGGTGTTATTTTGCTTAGCGTTTTGGTTCTTACAGCTGTCGTGTTCTAAACAGAGACAAAGCAAAATCAGGACTAAACCAGGACTAAACCAAAATCCACATCTAACCAGGACCAGAAAACTATGTCGGGGAAAAACGAGATAGCCAGGTCTAAACTTGGACTGAAACAGGAGTAACCCATGATTAAACCTACTGTAAGCAATGAGCAAACCAAAAAAATATGTCTTTAGTTTTTCAAAAAACTGCTGCACGATTCGACTTAACAATGTTGTAGCCTTTATTTTGACAAATTTAGGAAAATGACTGTTTGTAAATGTGTAATAACGTACACTACGTCGCCCTAGACTGTAACAGTGAAATATTTACCATTAATGTTTTTCTTGAGTTTGTTTGACGTTGTCAACTCATGACGATTACACTGCAAATTGGTGCTAGCTAACTAATGTTAACGCTTAGGAACAACGTATTAGTACATTTCTAAGGTCGGTATTCGTGAATAAATGTATAATTCAAGTTGTTAAACGTGTCCTGTCTATGTGCCAATGTAAGTAAAAGATCTACTTCGTAAAATATCCGTTTGTATAGGGTAATGGGAACAAAACATTGTAAAGGTGTTGCGAAATAGCCTGTTCCTTCTGTTCAACTGTAGCCATGTCAACAATCGACCACGTGATCTCCACATGGCGTCAAAAACACACACAATTTAATCGTTATAATATTTATTTTAATGTGCATATGTTATACTTTAGAACAGTAATATATTAGCCTTTAACATTTAAAACTGAAATTTTACCATGTGAACCGGTCTTTCCCACAATGGGCTTTGAGGCTTGTACTTTTCAATGTAGTTTTTTTTTTCATCATAGACATTAGAATTATTATTATCTTTGTGTGTCTATGTATACATGTTAACCACAGAGTTGTTTTTGTTTATTCATGGATTTCAGTTTCCTGTTGTAGTTGCCATTTTGAGGACTACTATCAATTCAAAAATATTGCTATGAAGTCATGAGTCTCTGGACAGGAATCAGTTAGAAACAATATGGTTTACATAAACAATATATCTTTTAAAAGTCCAAGCTACTTCTAGGTGAGCCTACTAAAAGTCTGAACAAGTGGGTTATGAAAATTCAGTTCAATTTTATATAGCACATTTAAAATAGAGCATAAGATGATCAAAATGCTTCACACAAAGTCAACAAAAACAGATGTACATAAAATGTGACCATAAGAAAAAAAAGAGAAGACTATGTTCACGCTTGTCTTGGTCCTGGTTTAGTCCCAATGTAGACTTGGTTTGGTCCTATTTAGTCATGCATGGTCTTGTCCAGATTCATGTTTTGTCCCAGTTTAATACTTAAAAAACAAAACAAAAAAACAAACAAACATCTAATCTGTCTGGTCAGAATAGACATCCTAGTTTATTCCCAGCTGGGATGTTTTTGGGTGCACTAGGACTGTCACAATAACTAATTTTGAAGCACAATATATTGCTCCAGAATTTCATAATTAGCTAAATAATACTGAAACTATACACAGTAATCACAAAACTGGATAATATCCAAAAATATATTTTTTAAAAATATACAGTATTGCTAAAAGGCATGGGTTGCAACACATACATAACAGAACAAATACTTTTGTATTTGAATAGAGCAGACAGCTCAAATCTGACAAAACTTCTATTCTATATTTTACTAAATCACTTACTGAACAGTAAGTTCACAATAATTATTGTGGCAGACTTAGTATGTACATTATTTCTTAGACTAAAGAAAGCTAAACTCCTCATTTTATGGCGTCACTAAACAAGAATATACTGGCAATTTACTCAAATCCCTGTACCAGCCACTTTTAATTGTATGTTGTTTATATATATATTGTTTCTCTCCTTTTGTCCAGTAGCGTGTCATGGCCTGTAGAAGCTGAGCTGGATGAACTGGGTTTGTTCTAAAGGGGAGAGATAGAGATAGAGTGAGCCTGAGGAGAGCGGGGTAGCTGTGGCAGAGAGACCAGTAGAGGGCGCCAATGCAGCAGCAGCATCATCGTCAGCCTGATCTCGTGGAGGGCAGCCTTCCTGTCTTCGTTTTCCCAACAGAACTCGTTTTTTACGCGGATGACCAGACCTCCCACAAACAAGTGCTCACCCTCTACAACCCCTATGAGTTTGCTCTCAAATTCAAAGGTTTGTACAGCAATGAGGATTAAGTAAAATAGAAAATACAACTGAATTTCAGTTGTTCACTTTGAAATCATTATTAAAGACCTGGGACTAAGCATGATACTAAGCGTGGTACTAAACTTGGAACGGACCCTTAATGAGTAATGTAACTTTTCTGGTGGGGATACATTATTGTTTTGTCTGGAATGGTCCACAATGTGACATTAAACTTATTTTGCATTTATTCAATAACATTTTGATTGCTCAAATATACCTTGAAAAACTTGGAGAGGTGACAGGCTTGATAATTCACGCACTCATAAGAACTTTGTTCTTCTTTTTTTGCAGTGTTAGTATTATGATTATATTTGAGCTATAAATATTTTGAAGTAACAATACTAACAAATACAAATGCAATGTTTGGGTACCTTATATCCACATGTTCAATGACAGTAATTAGAGCTTTTAATAGTGTGTATTAATGTATATATACGTTTTCTTTTGTTTTTCTAGTTTTGTGCACAGCTCCAAATAAATACAGTGTGGTGGACGCGACTGGAGCGGTCAAACCACAATGTTGTGTCGACATGTGAGTAACTCTATTTATCTGTTACCTCCGTAATTACCAACAGTTAAATTATTAGTTAGTCCCCATTTTACGTTTAAGTAAGCAAAGCGTATCCCTTTTTGTACACTGGCTTATCTGATATATTAATAAAATACTTGCAGTACAGTATATATTTTTCTGGAGGTGGCATGTCACCTGCATGATTCCATGGTAATAGAAAGTTAAAACCGTACTCCATGGACATAAATAATTTTTGTGATATTCTGTGGAAGGATAATAGCCCAAGGAACAACATTTCCACAGAAACAAGCTGGAAGAAGCTTTGTGGAGATGCAAGCCTGCTCAATGGATGCATGTTTTCACTGCAATAAACACAACTAAAATGAAAAAAAATACATGTTTTTTTTGTCTATTTTTTGTTTAAAGGGTTACATACTGTGGCTTTAAAATAAAATGAGCAACAACAAGCATCATAGTATAAATATGTATACTTTGAATAACAATACAATGAAAATAAACACCAGAACAAAGCTGTTTGTTTTAAGCATCAGTGAGGAACAAACTCCCATTTTATTACTTGGTGCCTACTTGAATAACAGCCGAGAGGAAAGGCACTTTTTGACCGTTGAAAGCCCTTTGTGGACGGGGCATTTGTCAGAGCCAGCTGGTTTAAAGAGTAAAGAGAGAGAGGAATGAGACAGTAACAACTTAAAGTCAATGAATAAACCAGAACAAGAAAACTTACAGAGGACAAATCAGGCCACATGTAAATAAAACCTGCAACTTTGAATATAGGAAGTGGGGATGTCCTTGCGTCATACAGGTGTAGGGTTTTCTTGGTCAGATACATTTTAAATAAACTATAAATTTATGAATACTTTACCTACTAGAATAATACTATAATATATTTACTTTGAGCTAGTCTAAGTTCAAAGCCAATCAAAGATTGGCTTTGAACTTAGAGTTTTTTTTAATGCAAGACATGAAACAGAGAGAGTTTTTTTAATGCAAGACATGAAACAGCGAGTACTAGCAATAAGGTTGACTTTTCTTTTGGTCACTAGTTAATTTAAAATGTTATTATTTTATATTTTTGCTGTGTTGTTAGCCTAGCATTGTTTTGTTATCAAGCTCTGACTTTATATTCTTTATATTTTAGTTTGACATGAAACGTAGGTGTCAAAATACTTGATAAAGCCATACATGCCTTTCATGCCTCTCCACAGATCTGACCTATGATCAAATGCATCATTATTATTATTATTATTATTCACAAAACATGCATATTTTCAGTATTGTTAACAAAAGAGAAGCATTTGACGAGTGTCATTGTCGAGCTCTGGTAGTTTTGTTTTTGTATGACTTTTTTTTCATTAAAGGCCCAGTACGTGATTTTTTTCCCCCATGTATTTGAGCTAATTGTTTCTAGCCCCTGTACAGATATTTTGTATAAGTAGCTCTTGAGTTCAAAATATGTCCGATGGATGCTATCTGCATTTAGTTAGAAAGTACTTAATTGTCTGATAATCAGGAAGTGTGTGTTAACATGCTAGTTGCTAGTAGCTTTATAATCATGACAAAACTCCCCTCTAGTCTCTGAGAGTTGTGAAACTCGCTTATAAACTCATCACAGTGAATAATTAGGATGCTCAGAATGCAAGGTAACTGAGGAATTACTTTGAGCCATTGCTATGAACTAGTTCTGTTTTTCACATTTTTAAGACCATAAAAATCAGGTACAGCACCTTTAACCTTTTTTATCTTTTGTTTTCCTGTTTGTACAGAGTGATCCGCCACAGAGATGTCCGCTCCTGTCACTTCGGGGTCTATGATAAGTTCCGGCTTCAAGTTTCAGAGCAGAGCCAGAGGAAAGCGCTGGGTCGGAAAGAGGTGACGGCAACGCTTCGGCCCTCCTCTGCACATGACCCTCCCACCCCCCGGCCCCCTGACGAAGAGCGGAGGAAAGAACATACAACTGAGACAGAGTTCTATGAACAGACCTCCTATCACACAGGTGAGAGTGGGACATTGGACTGAGTGCCCACAAGAGGGAGCCATACGTTTGATAGAGAATAGAAAATATTAACACTATGTAGAGGAGGTGAACATGTGAACAGATGTGGATTTTTCCCTTGACATATCCCACACATAACTTATTTTTTTATATATTTAAAAACTGTCATGAACATAGATCAGTCTAAATTGTTTAAAAAATAGCAAGCAAGTACAGAGTTGTGGGTGGGGATAGGGGGCTAGGTGCAAATATACATTTTCAAGTCTCCATAAGGTAAAATTTTTATTTTTAAGGGGAAAAGCATAAACTTTGGTAATTAAGCTTGTGTGATCTATCTCATAGGCACTTTTAATAACCAATAACAACTTTTACTCTCTCTCTCACAGAGCCCCGCCCCGTAGCCGGAGGTCCCAGTCTGCTCACAGTGCTGCTGGGGCTGGTCTGTATGGCTGCCCTCATGCTCCCAACTCTGGGGGAGCAGGAATCCTCGGTGCCTGTCTACCTCCACTTAAGTGTTAACAAGAAACTAGTAGCTGCTTATGTCCTCGGTGAGTAAAACATTCACACTATGGATGCGCATTGAGGCTTAAATGCAGTTTTGCTTTTTTGACATTTATATTTAAAGGTGTAACATAAAACTTTTATGGTGATGGTTTTCACCCGCTTTTCTCCATGGAGATGATATTATTATACCTGGAATATTCCCAATTGTAGCATTACACCTTCTATCTCTCATTTATTTTGTAACAGTTGTTTTTATTGCTAAACATTCCTTGAAAAACATGCATTCTTATTCTGAACAGGGTCACCTCTCCACAGATCTGACCTGTCATTTGGCCTGGAGGCAACACCTGGTTGTCTATATGGAGATAGATATGTTTAAGGCTATTGTGTAAGGTACTGTGTGCATCTGGCATGCACTGATTACTGATCCGTCTTCAACTGAGTTGTCCTCGGTCAGAAGGAATAGGCAAACTTCACTTGTATGGTTCAGGGATGTTAATTTCAGGAGGAGGGAGCAAATGACATCGAGGGGCTGATTGTTACACAGAGTTTGCGGTGGTGTATCCCCATGTAGATGTGTGTATATGTGTGTGTGTGTGTGTGGTTATCTGAAAGAGAGACAAAGTATATATGTATATTAGCAACACCAGAAACACCACTAAGCCATACAATGAATGAACAGGGAAAAATGGCATGTTATAACAGAAAGAACCACAGGGGGCGCTCTAACACAATAAAATAACTTCTACGTAAACCTTAAGGGTTCGTATAAATGTAATAATAAACAAATGGACAAAACTGTACTAAATGGGTAAATGCGCTATATACAGGCAGATGCAGTGAAGAATATGAGCTATTGGAATGCCCATGGATGGAGACAAATGAGGCGTTGTTATGTAGTAATTGCACATGGAGCACATCGCATGATAGGAATACACATTCGTAACATAAACTGGCTAAATACAGCATTCGTAACCAATTACAAACAATACTTACATCGCATGAACGCACACAGGACTCATACACACAAGATTGGGTAGGATGACCTGCAAACATGAGGCTCTGCTCCTAACACTGTAATGCGGTACAATGCATTCGCGGGCCACGGCCTTTCTAGAACTACAATATTAACAGGTGCATCATGGGTAATGCAATCCAGCGGACTTTTAACAGCTATACTGTGGAACACTGCAAGCAATGCAATGACATCTCCATGGAGACAAACAGGTGGTAGGGTCTCCAGTGCACCTGAAGTGATTTTTCTTAAATATTTTTTTTCTCAAACCAAATATCCAGTAGTATGTCCCTCACACTTGGGTTGCCAGATTCTGCAATAAAAGTGTGGGAAATAAACCTAAAATTACACTCTATGATCTTGACATTAGCTGCTAAAACCCCAGTGCCTGCAGTCAATCATTAATCGGTGCTAGTGCAGCCTCTGCAGGTTAGTGATTGAATTCTAGACGTTCTGAGCTTTCCCATCAGCTATGGCCTGGTCATATACTGAGAATGACAAAAACGTGTCTGTATTCTCTAGATGCAGGTTAAGGCACTGGCAACTCAGGTTCAGTTGTTATTGTAGTTCATATTTAAATCAGTAAGAGTGCAGGTTACATACCATTCGTTTAAGGTGTGAGAATACTTCAATTTGGATAATGTTGCCAATAAATCATTTTGTATCAGATCATTCAGTCAAAACGGTGTCAACATGCCCAGAGATTTAAGTTAGTTAAAAATACATTTACAGGCATATTTTCAAGTCAGAAACACATTGTGTATAATAATTGTGCATCATTTGTGGGGTTCAATTAGATTGCATATTCTATAAGGAGTGGACAATGAAGGAGTCATTGCCTTTTAGAATGTAGTATGACATTGTACTATCCCTGTCCTTTTGAAGGTCTTCTCACTATGGTCATCCTTCGCACATGACTTGAACGAGCTGGGATGAAGGACCCGTCCTGACACCAGAGGCACAACCGACTGTGGAAAAATGCATTCAATGTACAAAACAAACTTGTGTCTTGTTATAAAAAGACACTATAATAATAATATAATGATGTATATTCCAGTATGGTGAACCCGTCTGGTGAGCTAAGGAGTTTCCCCCGGTTTTAAATGGGGGATTGTGAAGAAAGAGGCCAGTCAAGTCTGTGGCCTCTGAAATTGTATTTTTTATTGCCATTATGTAACAGTGAGGAGCGGAGGAGTTTCAATGCAAAATGTGTGTACAGCTAAGCCCTAAATGTTTTTTAAAGCAATTTACACTGTTACAATACTGACCTTATATGCGCTGTATGCTCCAGTTTCCAGCAGATAAGATGCCTAATCCGTGCTGTGTGCATTGTAAATAGTTCAGTGGCAGGGTGACTTAATGGTTAGCACTCTCCAGGTTCGACTCCTGGTCTTGTCTCTGTGGAGTTTGTATGTTTCTCCCTGTGTCTGGGTCAAACGCAGAGGACAAGGACAATAAAATGTACTTTAAGCTATATTACCAGTGCATAGGACTCCAAAATGATTTAAAAAAAGGATAAGGATAATATGGGACCTTTAATACACCTGCTCTGTTGAATATCAAACAATGGTACAATCAGTTAATAAAAGGGAAGCAGATGTGTGAAAATGCACTGTTGTGTTGCCATTTTGAGAACATACCTGCTCTGGGGCAGACTGACAGTTGTGGCTCTCACGTAATCACACTAACTAGTTATCATTATTACAGATGCACAGTAGGTTTTGTCTATTTTTTGCACATTTTGGAGAACTATTCTTGGGGGTAGCTCTCCATTTCCATAATGTTAGAAGGATTCTTTAGCTGATGTCTGATCTAGTCTGACTGGTTTCAATTCATGGCCCTGATTTGGTCTTTGGGCTAGTCTCTAGCCTGACCTCTTCCTGGTGATCCTCCCTGATCATGACTCTGGTCTGCATTAGTCTGCTCCCTGGTCTGGTCTCTAGCCTCTCTCTCTGGACCCTGGTCTTGGCTCGAGTCGGGTCCCTGGTCTTATTGTCAGTCTAGTCTTTGGTCTGGTCTCTAGTCCAGTCTTTCTTTCCATCTTTAAGTTATGACCACATTTGGGCTTAGCTGTACATAAACTTTTACATGTTTGTTCTTGACTAAGTGCAGAGTTTGCATGTGTGAATCTGAATGAATTTGTCTGTTTTATTTCTTTGTTTCTTTTTGAATCTTCACCAAAGTCTTTTTTTTTTGAGACAACTGTCTGTATGCCATATCCACTTTTCATCAAATGTTGAATAAAGTCTCAAAGTTTGCCAAAGTTTTTATCTATATACTTTTAAAGTACACTGTAATTTATCTGGTAGAGGTCTATCACCTACCTGTCTCCATGGAGATGTTACGTTGCACAGGATGGCATAAAATATTTCTATTTCTATTTATTTCATGACAGATGTTTTTATTGCTCAAAATGATCTGATAAGGGACATCTCTCCACAGATCTGAACTGTAACTTGGCCTGCTAATCTCTATGGAGATGAAAATGTTGAATGCCATACTGTAGAACATTCCAATTAAAGCATTGTCATGGAGACAAGTAGGTGGCATACACAAAAGTTACACAGTATGCCTTTAATAGTATAGGATTGTGAATATATGGTACAGAGGAGGAAGAGTGAATAGATGGTACAGAGGAGGGAAATAGTGAATATATGATACAGAGGAGGGAGATAGTGAATAGATGGTACAGAGGAGGGAGAGTGAATACATGAAGATGATTTTGTACACTGCAAGTTTACTAAATATAATCTGTTGCTCCCATGGGCTGCAACATGTTACACAATGAAAACATTCCCAGAACCTGTTGCAATCCAGAGCGTATTTAAAGTGTAGAGGAGTAAACAACCTTGCTTTGTAAAGTGTAATATACTTGAGTCAGCAGCAAACACGCAAGGGTTCAGGGAGATTTGTGTAAGTGTTGTTAAAGCAAGTAACCTTTTAAATCTTATTTGTTTAAAGTATTTGCCATGAGAAAAAAACATTGCAAGTTTTCACACCAAATACCATCTTAGAAGATATAGGGCTTTCCAAGTAATTGCATGTTTAGAACAAAAATGATCTGAAAATGGGCTAAGTAAGGTCTACTAAGGAATGAGAATGAAACTAGGATCAAATAACAAATCAGTATCAAACCAGGTCATTTCCAGGACAAAATCAGGCCAGAGTAGTGAAGATGTCAGAATTTAAATTGTTTTAAGTGGAATTTCTCAATAATTAAATGAACATATCTAGTTGTGGATTTGCACTTTCCATTTTGTAGAGGCAGACAGGAACAGTAACGTTTAAGGATTAATAAATGATATTTTAACTAAACTGCCCATAGTTTACCATAGCGGGTCAGAGTTCCATGGTAGAATTTGTCTTTAAACTGTCAAAATGCAGTTTTGTTTACCTGTTTTATGATGAATATCTCCATAAATATTGAGCCTATCCAAATGTAACAAAACTTGCAAAAAGTCCAGTTTTCGCTTTCAACACAAATGTGAAATATTTTTGTCAGCTTTATAAAGTGGTGGCATTTTTCAAACACAAAACCATCAATTGAAACTTTAAGCCATGAATTGAACACAATCTCTGACAGTGAGAAAGATCAACATGTGGATTTTTAGTTATATTTCTTTCAACAGTGAATCTGCAATAAACTTATATAGGCCCTCTGTCCCCATCTAAAATCATGACATTCTAGACAAAGTTGTAAATGCCTTCTGTTTAAAGGTGCAAAATGTAACTTTTCTGGTGGAGTGTTCCCCATGTGCTCTGCATGGAATGTTCTGCAGTTTGTGATAAGTTAAATATCATGTTGTGGAGCATTCCAGGCAAAACAATAACATATCCATGGAGGCAAGCACGTAGCAGACATTCCACCAGAAATGTTACATAGGGCGCCTTCAAGTACTGGTCGAAAACACTGGTACCGTGGGTGTAAAAATAATGTACACACATAAACAAGATCAAAGTATGCAAATGCCTTTTTACTGATAAATGTCATTTTCACTTCATCTAGCTTAGTCTTAACATCAACAAGCCAATTACCAACCACTGTAACCTTTCAGTCTCATTTGCAGCAAGTTATTCAGGGATATAGGAAGTTGAACCACAGTTTACAGCCATTTTTGTATCTAACATTTTGTCTTCAACACAGTAAAACACTAAGGAGACATCCATAGTAGTAGTAGTAGCAGTAATAGTAGCAGTAGACTATTGCCCACTTTCACCACACAAACATAAAACTAACTTTATATATTCTATGTACATAATTACAAACATGGCATCAAAACAATAAGTTAAATCTTTTCTTACAAATGTCAAAAGAAAAAAAAAAGAAAAAATGTACAATTAGTCCTTTTTCAAATTGTCCAGTGCTTGTATTCCATCTCCTTTTTCCATTTAGTTTGAAATATCCAAACTTGCACCGTCAAAGTATCTCCGAATAGCAGCAGGTGCACACAATGTGTCGTCCAAGCAAAATTTGAACAACTATATCCACAAAGGCATTTCAAGACCCTCCCAAAAAGCAAGATTCAAGTCCCCGAATCTACAATACCAATCAAAAGTTTGGACACACCTTCTCAAAGTTTTTTCTTTAGGTTTACTACTCATTACCTTTTGATAGATACAAACTGAAGTAATCAAAAATATAAAACAAGATGTATAGAGTTGTGTAGCAAAGAAAGAAATGTTAAATAACTCTAAATATGTTTTATATTTAAAGGGCCTGTACCTGAATTTTTCCCCATGAGCAAAATGTCTTGCTCCACTACAGATAAATTGTATAAGCAGCTCTCAAGGTCAAAATAGGTCTGCTGTGTGCTGTCTGTATTTCATTAGCAAGCATTTTATTGTCCAATAATCAGGAAGTGTGCTTTAGCATGCTAATTGTTAGCTTTACCACGATGGTAAACCCCCACTCTGGTCTCTAAAAGTTGTAAAAAATTGTTTATAAAGTCATCGTGGTGGGGTAAGGCAAGTGAATGCTGCAAACCGTTTAAATAAAACTAGTTCTGTTTTTCATTTTTTTAAGTAAATATCAGGTACAGCACATTTAAGATTCATGTGTTCATTCATAGTTTCAATGCCTTCAGTGAGAAGCTATAATGTAAAACAGTAATGAAAATAAAGAATAAGCATTAAATGAAAAATGTGTCCAAACTTTTGACTGGTAGGTAGTGCACTTAAAATTTGAGTGTCCAATACAGAGAAATGGATGATAGGAAGAGCAGAGGAGGAGAGAAGGAGAAGAGGAGGAACAGAGGAGGGGCAGCAGATAAAGAGGAACAGAGGAGGTGCAGAGGAGGAGGAGGAGGAGCAGAGGGGTATGGATTAGTGTCTGTGGGGCTCATTTGGGGGTTCATTTGGGAGACAGGTCTTGGAGGGAGGTGAAGGGGGAGTTGCTAGAAGAGGAGACTCCTTCCATTTTGCCCGGGGAGTCTGTGGAGGAGCCCACACTGCTCAGACTGCCATCCAACAGATCCGGAGAGTGACTGAAGAGAGATAGAAAGACACAAGAAGTCAAATTTAAAAAACATCTGATGATAGTGAATTTTATTTATCCGCAAGTTAAAAGGTTACATTATTTTCAGTAGCTGTAGAAGCTTCACACATTTTCGCAATAGACTGATTTTGGCAGCGCACATGCTTGGTCAAGATAAGACCACATGCTTTTGGAAAAGCTTTCCCATCTACCCGAGTTTCAATGGGCAGATTGACCAATCACAGAAATGCATGGTCTTTTAACAGATTCAGCAGATCTGCCCATTATACAGGCTGTTCGTCATTAAGTATCTACAGAAGGAGGAAGTTTGTATTTGTGTTTTTAAACCAGTTTTTACCAGGAACTGAGGTCAGAATGGTTAGATACATCGGAAGAGAGCATTGTGGTCGTGCCCTGGAACAGTCTTTTGGGTTGACTCTCTGTTTCCATTTCACCTGCAGAAAGATTCAATTATAAACCATTAAGTAAGTAACAAAATGAGTGGATGTCTAAAATGGACGACAAGGCAAAAATAATAGTACTAGTGTTATCATGATACTAAAATTTCAAACTCTACTTCGATACTAAGGAATACATTCAATACTCAATATAGATTCCAGACACCTCAATGATAATTAAAAACACTTTAATAGAATGTCATTTTCAACATTAAATCATGGTACTTTCTTTTTTATCCCCATGTGGCCTTATATCCATGTAGGTTCCATAGTGCTCCATGGGCAAATACTAGTCCATGTGGTCTTATACTTGTTCTCATACAGCATAAGATCATTCTAAAGCTATTCAAGAAAGGTTCATTTCTGCCCTGTGAATGTGACTTTTTTTAGTAGCAATACTTGTTCAAATGAGTATCTAGTTTCAATACTAGTTTTAGTATCAACTTGTATCTGATTTTCAATACTGAAAATACTGAAATGAATGCTACCTTTGCGTTTTAATGGCCCCAGAATGCCCGGTCTGATGCAGTTGATTGGGCTTTGACTTCTTCGACTAAAAACAAAAAAAAACAAAACAGAAAGCTGATTCATCTTTCAAAATGTGTTTTTGTACAAGAGGAGCAAGTATAATAAAATTACCAGTATTCATGGGATTAAGCTTCCTGTGTGTAAGTGATATTTTTAGGACTTTTGCCCATTCAAAAGATATATTTAGTTTTTAATTGGTAATTTATGTGTCAACCGTGGAAACCACGGGTACCACAATTTTGATGAAAAAAAAAAAAATCTAAAAAATAATAAATGTCTATGAACAACCACAGTTGTCTTCTAAAATAATCATTATGAATTATTTTCAGAAATGGAAAAATACAAAGTCTTCAGTCAGTCTTATTTATGCAGAAATAATTTCTGGTATTTTTTCAGTTTTGTTGGAAAGATGCATTTGAAGTAGAAGCCCAAAATAAGTCTCTATTAGAAGAGTGAGGCAGTAATCTGTAGCTATAACGGTGTTTTTACCTGAATCTTCTTGTTGGGCTGGGGATGGGGCTTGGTGTCAGACCGTTGCTGCTCACGAGGATTTGTAGTGAAGGAGAAAAACACTGCTGCTCAGAGAGAAAGGGAAAAAACATGAACACAGATTACATAAACCAGGATTAGATCTCTAAACCCAGACTAAACCAAATTTAAGTCTTAGCGTGCATTCACACTTGCACAATCACCAACAAAATTGGGACTAAACTCAAAAACCTGAAACTTCTGGACTAGATTTAACCAGTACTAGAACACGACCAGCCCAGATTTACATTTGGACTCAAATTGGACTAGAACTAAAAACAAAAAAAGGAGAACCTTAACAGTTCCAAAACAAGACTAAGGTCTAAGCAATACACTACAGCAAAAGCTAACAAACCTCCTCCCATTCACATTCCTTATTACAGCAATTAGTTTCAATGGACTCCTCTTCCCTTTTAAATCAAATTGCATGCTTTTACAATTAGCTGCTTTATTCAATCACCCTCAATTTGTAATTCTAGAGGACAACTGCACCTTTTTTCCAATGCCTCGTGTGGGGGAAGGAGCTGGGGAAACGGGAACAAAGTCGATCCTTTTGGGAGAAGATGAGGCAGACTTCTCCAAATCATTGTCGCTCTGGAAACAAGAAACATACATGCTGTTTTTAGTATAAATAAATAGTACATATCATGCTGGTTTTATTTGAGTGTCTGGTTTAGGTCCCCAGTTCAAATCCTGGATTACAGTTCTTAGTAGTCCTCTAGTTGTACTGGTACCTCCAACCCTTAGGTCCACACTCTTATTTCTGGTTTAGTTCTCCGTCTAGCCCGCCAAATAAAGTCTGGGTTTAGTCAATGTTTAGTCCGGGTTTATGATGTGTTCCAGGAAATTGGTAACTGAGATTATTCTTATCACAGACTTTCCCTAGAACGCCGCTCAAACTAGGAATTCCTACTTGTGAAATGGGAGATGATAGAGGGACTCCCATTTCACATACATTTAAACTCTGATGTAATACAGCAATGATAATCATCACAAAAAGTGGATCTGAGTGGTTTAACCACCACATAAACAATGTAAACATTTGACACAGGTTGAATCTAACAATATACTAATATACTATTATTATTTAACATGTAAGAGATATTTTGTAACTTTTACATTTCTTTAGCTTTCGGTTTAGCATTAGCCATCCAAGTAAATTCAACGGTAACCCTCTGAAGACAAAAATTGTAATATTGTATTTGTCTGGAATGCAGGTGTAAGTGTAAGAGTATTATACTACTGATTCAGCCTGTACTTGAGGACTGGTGGCCCTGATAATGTCTTTGTATTGTTTACATTTTAATCTAGCATGTTTTCATGCTCCTCCCACAGAAAAGAGGAGAGGACATCACAATCTGAGGCCAAACATGCAAAACAGTCAAGGTTATGGGAGAAAATAAAAGATAATATGGCGATTTACCAAACTGAGGCTTTCTTCCCAGGACTGGCTCATTTGCATTGCTGCTTGGACTTCACTGTTAAAGGAAAGAACGAGACAACATATATAAACACAATTATACAAGGACTTACACAGATAATTTCAGATTTTTCAGTGCATTTTATGCAGCAAGCCTGCAAGATTTACCTTTGCAGAAAACTAAATATCCATGGCCTTATATAGGAAACTTGCCAACTCTATAATATAGACGTCTACAAACTCTCATATTGTTTATCATTTATATTAAGTTTATATGGAATTGATTAAACGGGGAATAAAGTTTGATTTCAGTCGTCTCTCAACTGGTGAGGCTTCTGAACATGTTTGAAATGCGAACCTTTACTCAAATTCGATTTTTTCCCCCATTTTTTATGTTTTTTCCACCTTTTCAGTCCACAGACACAAAGAATTGGATGAGATTTTAAATCTCAGAGCTCAAAACCTGCAGTGAGAGCAATGAAGCAATGAAGAGGCCGCACACCACACCACCATTTCATGTTAACTTGTTTTGACACCATTTGTGAAATGTGGCACAGTAGTGCAGATAAATTCTTCTTGTGTCATTTATCACCAGCCTTCTGTGCATTAAAAAGCAGAGTCATTATTGGTAATCTGCATCCGCTTCACCCCGATTCTTGCTGTATGGATGTAAACAGACACACGTGAGGAACTACTCTCGCCTTTTTACTTTTTAAACAATGCTTTGAACTGGATAATAGCGCTGTGACTGGGTGTAATTACTTATTTTCGCCATTTCATGAGCTTGTATCTTGAGCCTGGTTACGGATTTACAATATGAAAGAGCACCTCAAAGTCGCTCGGACACTACACACGGGGAACTTGGCACCTTAAAAATCAGAGAATCTTAAATAGGGTCACACCTATCTGAAGTTAGGAAAAAGAAAATTGGATCCCAAATGTGTGGCAGGCTTGAAATGTAACATTTTAACAACGTAACATCTGAACAACTCACCGTTCATGAGCAGTTTCTCTGTTCATGACATCCACCCCTTCCTCCTAAAGACACAGACAAATAACATACATTTACACAGTTAAAACAATACAAAATACATAAAATTTATGGTAAAAGGCGCCTATGTAACTTTTCCATTTATGTAGTTATCAGCTCATCTACGCATGCGTTGGCGTCTTTTGCTGCCAGGGAGATCGAGACAAAGTTTATTATCTTGATTTTAAAGACACTTTAAAATCCGACAAAGATTGTTGCGGTTCTTAACTCTGTTTTTTTTAAATCTGGATTAATTATTCTTATTCTTATTATTATTTTTAGAGTGTGAAGCGGCTGGGATGAGAACCAGCTCCTCCAAATCCGAGGCCATGGTTCTCGACCGGAAAAAGGTGGCTTGCCCTCTCCGGGTGGGTGGTGAGTCTCTGCCTCAAGTGGAGGAGTTCAAGTATCTCGGGTTCTTGTTCACGAGTGAGGGAAGGATGGAGCGTGAGATTGACAGGCGGATCGGTGCAGCGTCTGCAGTGATGCGGTCGCTGTATCGGTCCGTTGTGGGAAAGAAGGAGCTGAGCCCAAAGGCAAAGCTCTCGATTTACCGGTCAATCTACGTTCCTACCCTCACCTATGGTCATGAGCTCTGGGTAATGACCGAAAGGACAAGGTCGCGGATACAAGCAGCTGAAATGGGTTTCCTCCACAGGGTGGCCGGGCGCACCCTTAGGGATAGGGTGAGGAGCTCGGTCACACGGGAGGAGCTCGGAGTAGAGCCGCTGCTCCTACACGTCGAGAGGAACCAGTTGACGTGGCTCGGGCATCTGCTCAGGATGCCTCCTGGACGCCTCCCTAGGGAGGTGTTCTGGGCATGGCCCACTGGGAGGAGTCCCCGGGGAAGACCCAGGACACGCTGGAGGAACTATGTCTCTCGGCTGGCCTGGGAACGCCTTGGGGTCCCACCGGAGGAGCTGGAGGACATGTCTGGGGTGAGGGAAGTCTGGGAGTCCCTGCTTAGACTGCTGCCCTCGCGACCCGGCCTCGGATAAGCGGAAGAAAATGGATGGATGGATAATTATTCTTACCGCTGGATACCCAGATTTGACGTTTTTAACCCGCAACACTTACCTGCTGGCGAGGGTGGAGCGTGTCGATCCGCTGTGTGTAAGTTTTGGAAAACGTTTTTAATACGGATCTGATCACATCCGTGAAATGGTTATGGATTTTACATCTGATCTTTTTACTGCTTGAGTTTTAACTTCCTTTACAGTATGGCGTCACTCGCCAGCTTGACGCATTGTGACCGCTGTCTACATTTGGAAGCGAGGATGACGGAGTTAGAGAATCGAATCTCCTTACTGACTCAAACACAGAGTCATTCTCATGATCAACTCCTTGACTCGGTGGTGACAGTGGGAAAATCCAAGTCCATCTCCGTCCCCATAAATGAACTTGATGCGACCGTAGCTGTTCCCAGTGTAAACTCCGCTCCTGCTGATGAGGGGTGCAGGGAGCCAACCTCTGCCAGTGTTCGGCATGACATCTGCGGCTGTCTTGGTGCAGCTGAGCTAAAAGGTCCAACTTCTTCTACTCCCTCACACAGCTGGTCTCTTGTTAAGAATAGTAAACAAAAGTGCTCACTTCTGTATGCAAATACAAACCAGAAGCAGCCTTTGGAGCTATCATACAGATTTAATATTCTTGACCTGGATGACTTTCCATGTTTATCAAGTCACAGTCAAGAGCTGCCAGCTACTCTTAGATCCTCACGGGACGTCACAGCGGCTCCCACAGCATTAAGACAAAATCATCAATCAGCTCAGGCTCGATTGGTAAGGGAGCGGCGTCCATCACGGGATAAGACCTGCCCACGGCTACTCATCGGTTCGTCTATGGTACGTGATGTTGCCATCCCACGAGCTGAAACCGAGTGCCACCCTGGAGCTCAGGTATCACATATAAACACCATACTCACAGACACACTGTCCAGTTGTGCGGACACATCCACAGTGATAGTGCACATTGGCTCCAATGACATTAAATTACAACAGTCTGAGGTGTTGGAAAATGATTTCAAATCGCTTATAGACACGGTGCTGAAGTCGGGAAAACAATGCGTAATATCAGGTCCAATTCCATCTCCTAGTTTCGGTGACATGAAGTTTAGTTGGATGCACCAACTTCATGTCTGGCTGAAGGGTTATTGCAGTGCTCTTGGAATTCCTTTTGTGGATAATTTTTGTGGATTTTGGAAGAGGAATAATCTCTTTGCCCACGATGGAATTCATTTAAATAGAACTGGGAAAAAACTGCTGAGTGACAATATCAAACTAACGCTGGAGTCTGCACCTATCAGACCTACTGAATGACTACTTACGCATAGGGTAAAGAGCGTCTCAGGTGACTCTTTGACAAAACCAGCACCCCCCGGTTTAGATTCCGCATTAAAACACATTAATGTGCATATTTCACGTAGAATATCTCGTAGAAATGAAAGAAATTATCGGAGGTCGTGTAACTTGGTTGACATCAATATTACTATAGCTTCCTGCTTCTGAAGAGTGCAGACGCAAACCTTGCTTGCTCCTGCTGCTTCCTCCTTACTTTGCTTTTTAAATAATTTTACCTCTTCCATTGCTGGGAGATTTGTTTAGTTATGATTTTCTCTTAAGTAGACAAAGATTTTTAAACCATTTTCACTTTTTTTTTTTTAAACAAAATTTTTGACGAGCCAGCAACATGTCCGCGGGAAGAAACAAAAGGAATTCTTTCTGCGAACGCTGTCGGAACTATCAACAACAAATTATTGAGCTACAAGCACGGATATTTGTTTTAGAATCTGAAAAGGACTTCACCAAACGCTTCCTGTGACCTCCAGTGGTAAGCAACCCACAGTTACTTTCAGAGAAGAGAGTGAAAAATCTGCTACTTTCAACTTAAACCTGAGTGATACGGTGTCTTTTCCAAAACTTTGTAAAGACAAGAATTTCAAGCCAACGCGACAAGTGATAAGAGACAATGCTAATATAGTTACATCACCCAAAATACAACTTACAAACAGACTTTTACCACTGTCACAGACTGATGTTGATGTTAATATACAAACAGAAAATGGATTTTTGTCGCAAAACAAGAGCAATGAAGTTGGCAAAAGAGCGGCGGCAGACAGGCGGTCTGTGCCAAACGTCAAGGTCAGAGATACGCTGCTGCTAGGAGACGGTGCTATCAGAGATGTGACTCACAGAGGAATCCAAACTTGCTCGTACCCCAGTCACACTGTCTCTGAGATTACAAAACTCCTCCCAAAAGTTTTGTCAACACACCAAGGAGCTAAACAGCTGATTGTGCACGTGGGTGCAGTTGACACCAGAATGAATGAAACTGAAATCTTGAAAAAGCATTTCATTGAATTATTTGAGGAGCTTGATAAAGTGGAGGTTAAGACTTTCATCAGTGGACCTCTTCCTACCATAGACAGAAGGAAGATGAACAAATTTACCCGGCTGCTTCAGCTGAACACATGGCTGTTCAACGAATGTGCAGCCAGAGGACTGCACTACATTGAGAACTTTGATCTTTTCTGGAAACGAGAGGACCTGTTCAAGGGAAATGGCCCGCACCTGAGCAGAGGTGGAGTAAGAGTGTTGACGGATAACCTCCTCCACGCTCTGAGAAACCGGCCTGGACAGGGTCCTGGGCCAGTGAGAGAAAAGAGGAATGAGAGAAGCATTCCTGCTGCACCAACCACAGACCAAGCCAATGTGTCAGCACCACCAGCAGCACCACAACTACAACCACCACCTCCCCCAGCGAAGGAGTCACCACCAGCAGCACAACCATCTCCCCCAGCGAAGGATTCAGCTGCACCACCACCTCCCCAAGAGAACAAGTCACCCCTGCCCACAGACCAACCCTGGGTCCCCTTTGCTACATCCACTCCCTCTAGGGACTCCTCACTCTCCTTTTCCTCCCCACCTTCACCTATGGCCCTTCCCGACCATCTAGAAAGTCTCATCAGATCAGGAATTAAGATGGCTCCTCTCACACCTAATATAGAGCGATCAAGAGTTCTGGCATCAAACTATGCTGAACTCTTCCCCGTACCCACCCTATCCCCCCTCGCTTTCACGCAAACTCCCCCCTGCTCCGCCTCCTCGGCCCTCACCTGGTCCCTCACCCAAACTCCCCCCTGCTCATTCACCTGGTCCCTCACCCAAACTCCCCCCTCCTCGCCCTTCCCCAGAGCTGTTATCAACAAGAGCTAGGACACACAGGGCCTCTGCTGTCTCAGGACATACAGTCATGATAAAGATAATATCATGCTGAGGCCCTGTGATGGAGCTATATCTACAGTTACACCGCGTAGACTGATTAACAGAAGGACAGTTAGACTGTCCAATCAGAGACATTTAGTTCACATTCCCTGTAAGAAGATAACATCCAGTTCCTACTGAAACTAATCTGAAACTTGCTGTGCTCAATGTCAGATCTTTATGTAACAAGTCCTTTTTAATTAATGATTTTATTTCTTCTTTTAGTCTTGACTTTATGTTTTTAACTGAAACATGGCTCGACAAAAACACAGGTAATGCAATTCTAGTGGAATCAACTCCACCCAACTTCAAATTTGAATCTGAAACACGAGTAAACAAAAAGGTGGAGGTGTGTGCGCATTTTTTAGAGATAGTTTAGTTACTCACAGATTGTCATTTGGAAGTGTTTTCATCTTTTGAGTATGTTTCATTCAAAATGGAGCTAAAACAATCCCCCTCTATACTCTACTTAGTCATATACAAACCTCCCCAGCACTGTCTGAGTTTTATTGATGATTTTACTGAGATGCTTTCAGTCATATGCACAGACTTTGATGGTTTAGTCATTACAGGTGATTTTAATGTACATGTGGATAATGTGTTTGACAGGAACGCTAAAGAGCTCAGTTCTGTCCTTGAAACCTTTGGCCTGACTCAGCATGTCAGCGAGCCCACCCACAACAGAGGACACACCTTGGACCTGCTCATTACAAAAGGAGTAAATATTTCAAATGTCAATGTGGTGGATGTTGCTCTGTCTGATCATTTCTGTGTCTTCTTTGACCTGTCTGTTATTCCCAAACCAGCGGCTGGTCCTGCTGTTGTTTCGAAGGAGACACATAAATGATAAAACAGGTGCACTGTTCATGGAAATGATACACTTTGAAAATGCCTCATGTTCTGATGTTGATGATTTGTTGAACTCTGTAACTTCGAGTGTTTTGAATGTTCTGGACACCATTGCCTCCGATGAAGGTTTAAAATGGTTAAAGATAAGCAGAAAGCGCCATGGAGGAATGATGACTCGGTCAGGGCACAGAAAAGGGAGTGCCGGAGGGCCGAGCGGGAATGGCGCAAGTCAAAGCTCCAGGTTCATTATGAAATTTACAGAGAAAAGATGCACATGTACAACCACAGTTTATGTAGAACAAGGCAAAGGTATTTTTCTGACATTATTGGAAGTTGTAGTAGTAACAACTCCGTATCCTGTTTGCAACGGTAAACAGATTAACAAACCCCCCCAGCTCCACTGCCGTTAGAACTAATTTCCACATCTAAGTGCAATGAGTTTGCAGTATTCTTTAATGACAAGGTTCAGGGTATTAAAAATGCCATAAATTCCACAACACAAATAACAACCCAGCACCCACCTAGACACTTAGAGCTGACTCACTTTACACCTGTAACTGATAAAACTGTCCAAGAGATTGTCACCAGTCTGAGTTCATCTACATGCTGCCTCGATGTGCTACCCACTAAATTTTTAAAGTCTGTGCTCAACAGTTTGCTGTCACCACTCACTCACATAGTTAATATGTCACTTCAATCTGGAACATTCCCAAGTGCTTTGAAAACTGCGGTTATCAAGCCTCCTCCTAAAGAAGAGCAGTCTTGATGCCACAATATTGAACAATTATCGACCAATCTCAAATCTGCCCATTTTTAGGCAAAGTCCTTGAAAAAGTTGTTTACCAACAGCTTATTAACTTCCTTGAAATGAACAACTCCTTTGATGTTTTCCAATCAGGTTTTAGACCCCACCACAGCACTGAGACTGCTCTTATCAAGGTGACAAATGACATCCGCCTGAACACTGATGCAGGCAAAGTCTCAGTCTTGATCCTGTTAGATCTGAGTGCTGCTTTTGACACTGTTGATCATGGGATCCTCTTACAGAGACTAGGGGACTGGGTGGGCATCTCTGGTACGGCACTAAACTGGTTCAAGTCCTATTTAGAAAACAGGGAGTACTTTGTTGAAATTGGAAAATGTATATCAGATAAAATGTCCCTGACCTGTGGGGTGCCCCAGGGTTCAATCCTGGGACCCCTGCTGTTCAATCTCTACATGCTGCCATTAGGCCAGTTAATACGCAGCAATAATGTGTCTTACCACAACTATGCAGATGACACTCAGATCTATGTCTCACTAGCAGCAGGTGAATATGGACCAGTGGATTCACTCTGCCACTGCATCCAACAGATCAGTGTGTGGATGCAAAACAACTTTCTCCAGCTAAACTCAGACAAGACTGAAGTTATCATCTTTGGCCCACAGAAACATAGAGAAAGTGTCAGCAGTCACCTCCAGTCTCTCTCTCTAAAACCTTCAAATCAGGCTAGAAATCTAGGGGTAATAATGGACTCAGACTTGAACTTTAACAGCCACATCAAATCAATAACATCTGCAGCTTTTTACCACCTAAAAAACATTGCAAAAATCAAAGGTATACTGTCAAAGCCAGACTTAGAGAGACTTATCCATGCATTTGTCTCCAGTAGGTTAGACTACTGTAACGGCCTGCTCACTGGCCTCTCCAAACGAGCCTTAACACAGCTGCAGTACATCCAGAATGCTGCTGCTCGGGTCCTGACTAGAACCAGGAAGTATGAGCACATAAGTCCTGTGCTCAGGTCTCTGCACTGGCTTCCTGTAGCTCAAAGAATAGACTTTTAAAGCAGCTCTGCTTGTGTATAAGTCTCTCCATGGCCTAAGTCCAAAGTATATCTCCGACATGTTAGTGCCATATGAACCATCTCGCAATTTGAGGACTTCAGGGATCGGCCTCCTGCTGGTGCCCAGAGTCAGGACTAAACATGGGGAATCAGCGTTTAAATTTTATGCAGCTAAAACTTGGAACAGTCTTCCTGAAGATGTGAGACAGGCCTCTACTTTGACAATGTTTAAATCCAGACTCAAAACAGTTCTGTTTAGCTGTGCATATGACTGACAGGTTTTTATTCTGCACTCTTCTCTTTTAATGTTGATTTTATGATGATTATTTGTGATTATTTATGTTTGATTTGTGTGATTTTAATGTCTTTCTTATTCTGTAAAGCACTTTGAATTACCTTGTGTACGAATTGTGCTATACAAAAACTTGCCTTGCCTTGCCTTGCCTACTAATAATAACAAACCTAATTCTCAGGCGTCAAATCAATCTCAATCAAACACAAATAAAGCTATTATCCCTAAAAAGATAGGCATATTTGGTATGCAAAACTTCAAAACAAGGAAGGGACTGGGAATTATTCACATGAATGTGTGTAGTATTATGTCTAAATTAGATTGCATTAAAGTCTGGGCAGATCAAACAGATCCAGATATATTTATATTTTCTGAAACTTGGTTATCAAATAAAATAAGTGATAAGGAAATCAATATTGAAAAATATAATGTTTTTCGCTGTGACAGGCAATCTAAAGGAGGTGGCGTTGCCATTTATGTCAAAGATCACCTGTCTGTGGATCTTCTATTCTCATGTACAAAGCCTAAATGTTTTGAGTATCTGTGTCTGTTAGTTACGCAAATGTTCCTGATAAAAAAATTGTCTATTGCTTGTATTTATCATGCCCCTTCAGCCCCTATAAATGCTCTTAATGATCTGTTCAAGATGCTTTCTAAACTGGAAAATTATAAGGCCCTGATAATGGGTGATATAAATATTAACTGGCTGGAGAAAGAGTCCGAAACTTTGAAAGACCTATGCAATGGCCTAAATCTTACACAATTAATTTCTAATCCAACTAGACCTGACCCTACAAATTTGAATAAAGGCACACTCATTAATGTAATCTTAACAAACAAACCCCATAATTATGAGGCAAATGGTGTTTTTCCACTTGATTTTAGTGACCATTGTCCAATTGGATGTATCCGAAATACAAAAATGAAAAAGACATATCCATGTGTAAAGGTAGAAGATCATATAAACATTTCAATGAGCAGGCCTTCATCTCTGACCTATATTACAGTGAGATCGGGTTAACATCAGCATTCCTTGACCCTGATATGGCCTTGAACTTTTTTATTGATACATTTAATGAAATTGTAGACCGGCATGTGCCTAAAAGAAAAATTAGAATGAAAAATTGTAATAATCCCTGGTTCAATTCAGAAACTGCACAATTAATTAGAGAAAGAAATTCTGCCTGGAAAACCGCTCACACAACTAGGTCTGAGTTGGATTGGGCATGTTTTCGTCAGAAGAGAAATAAATGTTTATCAGCAATTAGAAAGGCAAAAACATCCTACTTCATGTCTGCATTGATAGAGAGCCACGGAAATCCAACTAAGTTCTGGAGGACAATCAGATCCCTCTCTGAACCTAACAATTATACCTTACCAAATGATATTTTATTAGATTCCGGTATTATAAATTCTAAAGAGGAAATATGTGATGCTCTCAATAGACATTTTATCTCTGCATGTGATACGTTGAACAATGATGGTCCTTCTGATGTTGATTATGTTGAATCTGAACCTCGGACAGATAACCACATTTTTTCTTTAAGACCTTTCAGTTACATGGAGGTCTTAAATGCTCTCTGCTCCATAGACCCAAAGAAGTCCACGGGAGCTGACGATCTCGATCCAAAACGTCTTTTATTAGCTGCCCCATATTTAATTCAACCTCTTTTACATATTTTTAATTTGTCAATTCAAATGGCAATTATACCGGAATTATGGAAAACAGCACGTTTTGCCTTTACATAAAGGTGGGACAACTAAGAATGTAAATAATTTCCGGCCAATATCTAAATTGCCTTGTCTTGCAAAAGTTTTAGAAAAGTTAGTTTCAAATCAAGTTACAGGTTATTTAAATAATTTCTCCATTTTGAAGTCTTATCAGTCGGGTTTCAGAAAAAGGCATAGTACTGTCACAGCAACCACACAAGTTTTAAATTACATTTTCTCAGCCCTTGATGATAAACAAGATTGTGTAGCTCTGTTTATTGATTTAACTAAAGCTTTCGATTCAGTGGATCATGGAGTCCTCCTGAACCGTCTGAAGCAGATTGGATTTGACAATGCTACATGTAACTGGTTCCAAAATTATCTTTCAAACAGAACCCAGGCAGTAGTAGCCGATGGTTTTAAATCAGATTTTTTTACTTTAAATAAAGGAGTGCCCCAAGGCTCAATTTTAGGCTTTTTTTTTTTACTATTTTTATTAATTCTATTGGTCACAATTTAAAAGAAAGCCACATACATTTATATGCAGATGATGCTGTTTTGTATGCAACTGCTCCTTCTGCTGATCAGGCACTTTTAAAAGTGCAGCAAGATTTTAATGAAATCCAAAACTCCCTCATAAATTTTAAGCTGTTTTTGAATGCAAGTAAAACCAAGTATATGATTTTTTCTAAAAAACATTTCAGTAACATGCAAGCTACAAACCTTTACACGCTAAATGGTACATCCATTGAAAGAGTCGACACTTATAAATATCTTGGATTTTGGCTTGATGAAAACTTGTCCTTTAAAAAACATATCTCAGAATTATGTAATAGTTTAAAATCTAAATTATAATTTTTTTTACAGAAACAAATATTGTATCCCAATGAGTTACAGAAAAGAAATAGTGCAAGCAACCTTCCTGTCCGTATTGGATTATGGGGATGTGGTGTATATGCAGACTTCAGCCTCTGCTTTGAAACCATTGGATCCACTATTTCACTCGGCCCTTCGCTTTGTTACAGGTGATGGATTTGTAACTCATCACTGTACGCTCTATGAAAAAGTGGGTTGGCCATCACTGTCTGTTAGAAGAGAACAGCACTGCATTAAGTTTATCTATAAGGGATTACTTCAAAAACTGCCAGAATACCTCACCTGCTTGTTAATTATTGATACCGGAACATTTAACACCAGATCACATGACTGCATAAGGCTAAGGACGAGCCACACCAGAACTGAGATGGGAAAGAGGGCTTTTAGCTGTTTTGCTTCACAAAAATGGAATATGCTCCAAGGAAAAGCAAAACTGGACACATTGGTGACACAATTGCAATTTAATAATCTGATAACAAACTTTTATACACACACCTGCACTTGTTATTGATGTTTTTTATGGACTTATTTGTTTTGATTGTTTTTTCGGTTTGTGTTGTATTTTAAACAGGGCACCCATGAAAAAGAGAGCCCAAGTGCTCTCATTGGGTCCCCCTGTATAAATAAAGATAAATAAATAAATAAATAAATAAATAAACTAATTGAAGATGTCATAGAGCTTTGTCTAGAATGTTTCACAGTATGGCATTGAACTTGTCTATCTCCACTGAAACCAGCAAGTGACCAGACTAAGTTTTTCCAAGCCATTTTCTTTACAATAAACACAAAAGAAATAAATGCATGATAGCGGAGTTTAATGCCATACTGTGGACATGGCAATAACATCTCCATGGAGACCCCATCAGTGGAGTTACATTGTGCACCTTTAAGTTATTTATATCCTCCAAAAACTGAACTTGATCGAACTAAATATATAATTATACTTTTTTTTTAGCAGGTATTGGAGTCTGATATTACCAGTTGGTCATATCTAGTTGACCAATGGCCCTGTGAACTCCAGAGACAGTTTGTGTGGCATGTTTTTGAGACACAGCTCTTGCTATAGGGGGAGACAGTGGTCTGACATGCTCGTTTAAAAAAAAAACGATATTTAACTCCAAATGAGTGAGTTTTACCTGTTTAATTTGGTGAAGTCTGGTACTTGGTACTCGGATGGGGGACGACGGGACCTAAGCAGAGACATTTCAAAATATAGTTAATAAAGTAGTATTGAGCTTCTTCCCTGTGCATCTGAATTTAAGTAAGTTATTTGTGTTATAAAGTGATTTTGTTAACGCCATATTTTGCATTATCCTTTATTCAATGTACCTAAATTGTGCAGACTTATCTAAGCCTAACCTTAACCCTTACGATCATGTTATTACATTGTGACAAGAACTATAATAAAAGGGGTGAGGGACTTTTTTCCTTAACAGTCTGGCATGTTTACAACATACATATCATGTATGTTCATCAATATGCACTCGTAACCAAACAGATAAATAATAAACTGCTAGTGTGACGATAAAGTTCCACCCAACAGCACCAACCACTGTTGCATCTAAAAGAATGTAGGAGTTTTATACTACCGACTCAGCCTGTGCTTGAAGACTGGTGGCCCTGATAACTCCTTTCAAAGTTTTAATCTAGCATGTTTCAAGTGTCCACTCCCACAGAAAAGGAGAGGAGCCCAAAGCCAAAACATGCAAACGTATTTTCTTGATTCTATTTATCAGCATAAACGATCCCTTTGATGTTAATGTAAATATAAAAGTACCATGTTCGGCCTGTTGACAACTGTGGTGCTGTTTCTTCTACTTCGAAGCACCTCTCTCTGGAAAACCTGGGAGTTATCACTGCAATGACAATTGAAAACAAGAAACGTTTAAAAAAAAAAGTTAATAAATAATTATCAGTTGTATATAACTTTTAGGGTACTCAATGATGGAAAAAATGTACCCTATTAGACAATGTGAATTAAGATGTTCTAATGTGGTGCATTAAAAGAAGGTCAGGGTATGACAACCACAAAAAAGACCTAACAAACTAAAAGTATAGTTTGTTTATGTATCCTTAGGCAATACAACCAAAGAAACATATAGTCCAGCTGCAATCTGAATTTCTAAGTTTTTCATTTACACCAATGTTTTGCTGTTGTTTAGGTTAGTGGCTCTAAAACTTTTCACACAAAGTACCAAAGAAAAGATTTGGCTTTCCAAGTACCACCAGATCTAAATTAAGCATATATTATGAGCCAGTCTAAAAGGTGGATTGCATAATTAACACTGTAATTCTAAATGGGAGATTATCGAAACAAGGACAAAAAGTGGATAAAATTAAAATTATGCAAAGCCACATACTGAGAAGCAGCTCAAAAACACCTGATTGGAACTTGAGGACCATCAGTGGTTCCAGTTCCAGTTTGAGAAACACTGACTGAAGCCACAGAAACCAGTGCTTGTTTATCACGCCTCATTGATTATAAAAGGTAAAATAATATAGAGCGTTCTTAGTGACCATTAAGTTCCTTTACGTAAAATACAGGGGCAACTTTACTTCAATGCACCTGATTTACACATACACATATGATTTTCAATGCAAACCACACAACTAGTCTCGTATGATCTTTATCACCAGTACTGTGAACTGCCTCTTCACAAACAACAAAATCCAATATAGATCAGATATTACAACCTGAACGTTAAATATAGTTATGTGTCAAGTAAACAACCTTAGTCCGTTTATCATAGGAGCGCTGTTGGATCTCCTCAGGTGTCCGTCCGTCTGCACCAGCGCGGATGGGATTTCTAGATCAAGCTCCATCTTTTCTTGTTGCATCACAGAATTGCTCATTTTGTGACCGTGTCCTCCACCACTTTACAATCAAAACGCTCAACTAGCTCCGTGCTGTTACATTGTTCCAATAAAATACCCTGTTTTTTTCTACTTCAGATGCTTTGAATACATACGTGTGCTAAGCCAAATTCACAGCTATCGCAACCCCACAGGCAGAGAGGCCCTTGGTTTGTACAATCCTAACTTTGTTTTTACAGCATAACAACGAGAAAAACTGAGGTTTGCATGTTATACAGAAATAAACGACTATAATAGGTGGGTAACAGCATTGCCAGTGACATAAAAAAAGTATTTTAACTTTACTTTAGTCGTTTAGCCTGCTACACAACGCACAATGCCTGGCAAACGTGAGCTATCTCCCCGTGAGTGACTCGGACCCATCCACAGCCAACCACTGCACTTTAGCCGCTTATTTCTGCAAAGCTTTGTGCCAATTTAGTCCGGATACAAAATGAACATCAGTCTCAAATTAAAAGTAGATGACGTTAAACGTTACTACGCCACACATGCAATCACCATTAAGCGAGTTAACCCACTTGCTAACACAACACAGCTGCTAAATGAAGCTACTGTTATGTTATGCTGTGCACTAGCAGTTCCAGCAAAAGCTAATGTAAGCTAAGTTAGCATTGATACCCCTGGCCTGTTTCGCGGTCTTCTATATGATCCATCGCACAGTTTGCATCGCAAGTCTCCAATTAGAGGCAAAAATCCCGTATATTGAAAATTATACGTTAGAGTCGTGTCTTTTTGGTTCTGTATTGCCCCGCGGAAAATGAACAGAACTGTCACTACCCAATCTGCGGCGCTAACCTGAATGTATTATAACTCCCTGGACGCTGCCCGATTTGTATCGCTGAAAAGTACCTTGCGCATGCGTGAGCCGGTGCGCCATCTTAAGTACGGTGACCGAATTGGGACAAAACAAAAAAACATAAATCGATCAAGTTAACGTTTGCAATAAATTAAAATAAACATATTCAGAATGATTCATTATCACCATAGAACTGTGTGTTTCTATTATTGAATCATGTATATAATAATCAATGCACGATAAACGACATCCTTAACACAATTGCGCCGAATCTCGCGTACTATTTCTACCCATCCAAAAAACAATTTTTACATAGCTATTTAACACTTTTGTTCCAGTGACAGACTATTTCAAAGTGTTTCAAGTAGTTATATAGAAATGACAATGTCTTACCCCGAAGCGTGTCCTGATAATGCCCAGATAATCAGGGATACTTAGCAGTTAGCAGCAAACTTCACACCCCCTGTGTGTTAGCTGACCTGTCCAATGAAAGAGCTCGGTTTGCCGGTGTGTGGTCGCCGCTCTGCCTCCCGTGGCTCTAGGATAAACCTTTAGGCCACTGGATCTTCTTCTCTATGACCTAAGATGCCTTATTAAAGCAGCTAGACACATGTACTAACCGTGTGCACACATGTTTTGTGTACTCACAAGCATGGAAGTGTAATTTTAAAATGAAACAATGCATCATACATGTAGGCCCTAACGTGTTCACTGATCATATTTATAAGGTCTACAAGCCATTTTGAAATAGCTATACCCAAACTATATTCAAGGTTTCTAGACTCACAGAAGCAATTGCCACAAATATAAACAAAGCCATAGATCTAATGACGACAAGAGACATCTTCAATATGAATATCCTTATTACTATATTCAAGGTTTCTAGACTCACAGAAGCAATTGCCACAAATATAAACAAAGCCATAGATCTAATGACGACAAGAGACATCCTCAATATGAATATCCTTATTTACAGAGTGGGACTGGAAACGTGTTCATTTATGGTAAATAGACTACTAGCCTACATTTTGTAATGTTTCATATCTTTCAATCATTTATATTGGGGAATTCTTGTATAAAACAGATACACACTTCAATATATTCCAAATTGAGAATAAAATATTGACACTTTACTTTAGACATCTAACCAGTAGAGACATCTTATGCCTTTTCCTTGATTTGGTTGTTTTGTTATCCACATTTATATTGACGAGGTAATGTGGGTGAAGCGTCTTGCCTCCGAACACAAGAGTTTCCACTAGAGCCACTGCTGTCCCACTACAGCACCAAGCGCGCTTAGCTTCCTAGATCAGGCTTTAAGCAAACGACCAAACAAGCACATTGTTAAAACACAGCATAAATAAGACCTGCTTAGGACTCTTCGTGTTTGTCCATTACAGATGTTCACCCCATTCACCTGTTCTTAAATTCGGTTCTGCTGTTTACATAAGAATAATCAAATGTGGCAGAAAATGAACAGCAATATAAAACCAAAATGAAAACAGAATGGTGTATAGATTTAATGTTTGGTTGCATGCAATATTTCAACAATAGTGTACAGCAGTGGCACTCTTGACCTAATGATTATATCTGAACACCAACATTTGATAAGCAGCATCAATTTTTTATATATATATATATATATATATATATATATATATATATATATATATATATATATATATATATATATATATATATATATATATATATATATATATATATATATATATATATATATATATATATATATATATATATATATATACACACACATCAGTTTAATATATATGCGAATTTGTACTGTAACGAAATGTATCACACAAAAATGTATTTTATGAGGGACAGCACCAAAGATTTGTCTTCACTTTTACAACTTAGCGTGAAAAAATGCCAATGAATTATACAATACATAAAAGGTTCTTTGTCCCAAAATATACATAGAGAATACCCTGCCTTTTGGTAGAAACAAATAGGAAGAATTACAATAAAATCAATATAAAAAGGCTTTAACGTATAGCAGCATTGCGCTTAATAAATTATCAAATCCTTAAAAATCATCATGCTGGGGCAATAGAAGTGCTGATAAATCCAGGGCTATCATGATGTTTCATGCATTTAAACCTTTTCGTGATGGTGCCAGAGCTAAATTGTTGTCTGAAGCTTAACAGAGGCTGAATGAACAATTTACGGTGTATTAACGGAAAAGTACAGTCATAAAATAAAATAGCTGCAAAAGAAAATGTTGTAAAACTGGTGTGGTTTTCATGCCTTGTACTTCTCCTTCCCCATATCACTAATTACACAGATATGCTGAAACAGAAAATAATAACAGCACATTAAAAGTTGAAATGACAAAAATACATGTGTTAATGCATTTTAGGGCATAATTTTATATTGGCAAGAGTCAACTATGATTAATATACAGCAAAAATAAATACAGCAGGAGTATAGTAAAACTGATAGAAGTGAAGCAAACGACGAAATTTAAATCTGTCAAATGGACAAATCGTTGTAGGAGTGAAGACGTTTCGCTGCTCATCCAAGCCGATGATAGAAGTGAACAATTAATTTAAAAAAATCTAAATAAGGGCACCAGTAGGACTCTTTAAATTCAACCAAGTTACCGCAATTTCACTACTATAGTGAGTGTTGTATGGTATTAAACTTCTCCATCTTGCATTTAGTCAACAACAGATTTAATTGCTTATTTTTAAAAACCTGCACTCTTACTGAGAGTGGGAGTACTTCGCCAGACACACACCTTTAAACCAACAACCAATGACCAGTAGAGTTGTTTACTTACATTTAAATCTCTAAAGTACTCGTTGTAGTCAAGTGCATATCCCACCACAAATTTGTCTGGGACTTCAAATCCAACATCTGTAAAAACAAGACAAAAAAAAATAAAAATAAAAATAATAACAATAAATAAATTAAATGCCATATTGAATATTCTGAACTCACAGTCAGGTCTGTAGCCAACACTTCTCGGCGTCCTCTTTACTAACAAACTAAACAGAGGGAAAATTTCATAAAAAACAAAATAAAGACACTGAAATAGTTAATAAGAGGGTTGTCACTGTACATGACTTTAAAAAGTGTTTTTGTTATCATTGTGGTATTGAAAGTGATTGAATAATGTTATTTTATAATATTTTTTTCATTATTAGGAGCCTTACCTTGCTACTTTAACCATTTTAGGATTGTACTGTTTAAGAAGTTGAAGTAATGTCTTCATCGTCTTTCCTGTGTCAATGATATCCTACAAGAACAATTAAGCTCAAATCCAAGTTTTATCAAGAACTTCAAAATACTACCAAAAAAAAAGTTTACTTACCTCTACAATCAAAACATTCTGTGTGGGAAAAGAAATGTTATTAATAATAAACACATTTCATTTATAGTGTAAAATGGGGAAAGACAGTTATGTTTTACAATGTAACTGAGCAACACCAGACAATATGAAGCCATATTCAAAGTTACAAATGTAAATATGGTTCAATGAATGGATGCCTGCCAGAGACATTCAGTGCTTTCAGCACTGCCCTCTGGCAGTTAGGAGTGATGAAGTAGCACAGAGAATCTTACTTTTCCTGTTAACGTTGAAAGATCATCTCCACCAATTACTTTTATTTCACCTGTCGACTGATCATTCTGCAAGGACAAAAATATTCTTAGGACATTAAATTTCTATTATAAATCATATATGAAGGGGTGGGCAAAATAGCGAATGGCTCCACTGCAATTGGTTACATACACTCACTCAGAGGCTGAGTGATGGAAGGAGTGGGTCTGTGTTTCAGCATAGAGCTACAATAAACAGGTAGGCATTGAATCGCAGTAAAACAATCTCTCCAAAATTGGCTCTAGCCTGGCAGAAGCCAGATTGATATGTGTATCATTCTTGATTTGAGGTGTACACATTATTAATCTGGGATTTCTCCCATTGAAAGTGATTGGGAAAAGGTGGAATGTTTAGACAAATTAAAGCTAACGGGATGAAGCGTCACAACTGCGAAGCAAGCTGAGAAATCAAACTTGTTAAATCCAGTTGAGAGAAAAGCACATATGTCTCTCCCGTCCACATATGCACAAAGAGCTTTCCACTGCCCTTTCTTCAACATACATCCGTGTCACCATGTTTGTCTTGGTTTGTTTGGTGTCAGCCCAAACCAAAATGCTGCCCTGAGATTGGACTGGTCATACTGTGGCTTGAGCCCAAACACAGACACAGGAGAGGTTCAAGATGGATAGTTTTGAGAGCTTGAACTCACAAATATCACAGGAATCCCTCTCGCTGTACAGAATGGAATATTGCCCACCCCTATATTATACTACAAACAGAATGATTTAACGCAGTATTAGGGCTGTAGGTCTTTAATTTTTTTAGTCGATTCATTGATTAGAGTCTAAATTGATGAAAATTTGTATTCATCGGCAAATTTTTATTTAGATTATAAGGATTTATATGCCCCTCCCCGAACCGCCACCTTAACGTGGTGGAGGGGTTTGAGCACCCGAATGATCCTGGGAGCTATGTTGTCGGGGGCTTCATGCCCCTGGTAGGGTCACCCATGGCAAACAGGTCCTCGGAGACGGGTCTGACTAAGAGCGGTTCAGAAGCCCATCATGAATAGAGAAACAACGAGGCCAGTTACGTCGCCCGGACTGGCGTTACCGGGGCCCCACCCTGGAGCCAGGCCTGGGGTGGGTGCTCGGCAGCGAGCGCCTGGTGGCCGGGCCTTTCCCCACGGGGCCCGGTCGGGCCCAGCCTGAAGAAACGACGTGGGGCCGTCCTCCCGTGGACCCACCACCTGCGGGAGGAGCCATGAGGGGCGGGTGCGGAGAGATCCGGGCGGCAGTCGAAGGCGGGGACCTCGACGACCGGATCTCCGGACATGGAGACTAGCTCTGGGGACATGGAATGTCACCTCGCTGGGGGGGAAGGAGCCTGAGCTTGTGCGGGAGGTTGAGCGTTACCGGCTAGATATAGTCGGCCTCACCTCCACGCACAGCTTGGGCTCTGGAACCCAACTTCTTGAGAGGGGTTGGACTCTCCATTTCTCTGGCGTTGCCCGCGGGGAGCGGCGGCGAGCTGGTGTGGGCTTGCTCATTGCCCCACAGCTCAGCCGCTGCGTGTTGGGGTTCACTCCGGTGAACGAGAGGGTCGCGTCCCTGCGCCTTCGGGTCGGGGACAGGTCTCTCACTGTTGTGTCGGCCTACGGGCCAAACAGCAGTGCAGAGTACCCGGCCTTCTTGGAGTCCCTGGGAGGGGTACTAGACAGTGCACCAACCGGGGACTCCGTTGTTCTCCTGGGGGACTTCAACGCCCATGTGGGTAACGACAGTGACACTTGGAGGGGCGTGATTGGGAGGAACGGCCTCCCCGATCTGAACCCGAGCGGTGTTTTGTTATTGGACTTCTGTGCTAGTCACAGCTTGTCCATAACAAACACCATGTTCGAGCACAAGGGTGTCCATCGGTGCACATGGCACCAGGACACTCTAGGTCGGAGGTCGATGATCGACTTTGTTGTCGTGTCATCTGACCTCCGACCACGTGTCTTGGACACTCGGGTGAAGAGAGGGGCTGAGCTGTCAACTGATCACCACCTGGTGGTGAGTCGGATCCGCTGGCGGAGGAGGAAGCCGGACAGACCTGGCAGGCCCAAGCGCATTGTGAGGGTCTGCTGGGAACGTCTGGCGGAGCCCTCTGTCAGGGGGGTCTTCAACTCCCACCTCCGGGAGAGCTTCTCCCTGATCCCGGGGGAGGTTGGAGACATGGACTCCGAGTGGGCCATGTTCTCCACCTCTATTGTCGATGCGGCTGCTCGTAGCTGTGGTCGTAAGGTCTGTGGTGCTTGTCGCGGCGGCAATCCCCGAACCTGGTGGTGGACACCGGAAGTAAGGGATGCCGTCAAGCTGAAGAAGGAGTCGTATCGAGCCTTGTTGGCTCGTGGGACTCCTGAGGCAGCTGATGAGTACCGGCGGGCCAAGCGTGCCGCGGCTCGGGCAGTCACAGAGGCAAAAACTCGGGGTTGGGAGGAGTTCGGGGAGGCCATGGAGGAGGACTATCGGACGGCCTCAAAGAGATTCTGGCAAACCGTCCGACGCCTCAGGAGGGGAAAGCAGTGCTTCACCAACACTGTTTACAGTGCGGGTGGAGAGCTGCTGACTTCGACTGGGGATGTTGTCGGGCGATGGAAGGAATAGTTTGAGAATCTCCTCAATCCCACTGTCACGTCTTCCGAGGAGGAAGCAGAAACTGGGGACCCAGAGGCGGACTCGTCCATCACCCTGGCTGAAGTCACTGAGGTGGTTGGCAAGCTCCTCGGTGGCAAGGCTCCGGGGGTGGACGAGATCCGTCCTGAGTACCTCAAGTCTCTGGATGTTGTGGGACTGTCTTGGCTGACACGTCTCTGCAACATCGCGTGGCGGTCGGGGACAGTACCTGTGGAATGGCAGACCGGGGGTGGTGGTCCCTCTGTATAAGAAGGGGGACCGGAGGGTGTGTTCCAATTACAGGGGAATCACACTCCTCAGCCTTCCCGGTAAGGTCTATTCCAGGGTACTGGAGAGGAGAATCCGACCGATAGTCGAACCTCAGATTCAGGAGGAGCAGTGTGGTTTTCGTCCTGGTCGTGGAACACTGGACCAGCTCTATACTCTCCATCGGGTCCTCGAGGGCTCATGGGAGTATGCCCAACCAGTCCACATGTGTTTTGTGGATCTGGAGAAGGCATTCGACTGTGTCCCTCGTGGTGTCCTTTGGGGGGTGCTCTGGGAGTATGGGGTCCGGGGCTCTTTGCTAAGGGCTGTCCGGTCCCTGTATGACCGGAGCAGGAGCTGTGTTCGCATTGCCGGCAGTAAGTCAGACCTGTTCCCAGTGCATGTTGGACTCCGCCAGGGCTGCCCTTTGTCACCGGTTCTGTTCATTATATTTATGGACAGAATTTCTAGGCGCAGCCAGGGGCCGGAGGGGGCCTGGTTTGGGAACCACAGGATTTCATCTCTGCTGTTTGCAGATGATGTTGTCCTGATGGCTTCTTCGAGCCAGGACCTGCAGCAGGCACTGGGGCGGTTTGCAGCCGAGTGTGAAGCGGCTGGGATGAGAATCAGCTCCTCCAAATCCGAGGCCATGGTTCTCGACCGGAAAAAGGTGGTTTGCTCTTTCCGGGTGGGTGGTGAGTCTCTGCCCCAAGTGGAGGAGTTCAAGTATCTCGGGGTCTTGTTCACGAGTGAGGGAAGGATGGAGCGTGAGATTGACGGGCCGATCGGTGCAGCGTCTGCAGTGATGCGGTCGCTGTATCGGTCCGTTGTGGTAAAGAAGGAGCTGAGCCGGAAGGCGAAGCTCTCGATTTACCGGTCAATCTACGTTCCTACCCTCACCTATGGTCATGAGCTTTGGGTAATGACCGAAAGGAGAAGATCGCGGATACAAGCGGCTGAAATGGGCTTCCTCCGCAGAGTGGCCGGGCGCACCCTTAGGGATAGGGTGAGGAGCTCGGTCACACGGGAGGAGCTCGGAGTAGAGCCGCTGCTCCTACACGTTGAGAGGAACCAGCTGAGGTGGCTCGGGCATCTGCTCAGGATGCCTCCTGGACGCCTCCCTAGGGAGGTGTTCTGGGCATGTCCCACCGGGAGGAGGCCCCGGGGAAGACCCAGGACACGCTGGAGGGACTATGTCTCTCGGCTGGCCTGGGAACGCCTTGGGGTCCCACCGGAGGAGCTGGAGGACGTGTCCGGGGTGAGGGAAGTCTGGGAGTCCCTGCTTAGACTGCTGCCCCCGCGACCCGGCCCCGGATAAGCGGAAGAAAATGGATGGATGGATGGAGGATTTATATGGGACAACAACAGAAAGGAGAATTTAGTAAGTTAGTTGAAAATGTGGTATTGTTAGTATTTATAATAAAGACAGATTAAACTCATGATTCACAAGTTTAATCTGTCTTTATATAAATACATTGTTTCCTTATACTTCTTCTGCAGATACATAGGCATACGTAATAGTTTTGCCACACCTGCTTTGTCGTCAACTAATCGATCTGCAGGAAACATCGTTAGTTGACCAAGAATTTCTTTAGGTGACTACAGCCCTACACAGTATGGTATTTACATAGTAGCTCTTGAGGCGTATGAAGTCTACAGTCATGGGATAGAGCGGTCGCTGTTTTCGGTTCAGGGCCCTTGATGTAGTCTAGCAGATCAGCGAAGAACTTGTACCCTCCTTTAAGCACGCACAGGGCGACGATGTGGTGACCACCCATCTCCTTCATGATCTCACGTGCCAACCTCTCCGTCCTGCACACGAGGAGAGGAAACAGGAAACACATGAGGAGAAGAGACAGGAAACACATGTGTCATTGCAATATGGTTGGGCCAATGGAGTGATAATGTAATGATGATGTCTAAGATAAGAGAACCTTTATTTGTTCCACAATTGGGACATTCTAGTGTTGCAACACAGAAATAAAACAGCAAGAATAGTAAAAAATTAGTCAAAAATCAAGAGCCATTATGCACAGTAAGTGGCTATGACTATGATGTTAAATAAATTGCAGGTAAAGTGACTTCAGTGTACTATGATTTAGCAGTGCTCCAGAAAATTAAAGCATTAAACTGAATATAATAATAACTAATGTAATTGACATTGTATTTAGTACAAGGCTGTCATAGTAATGCATTCCTTCCTAATCAGTGTTGCTTTTCAATTTTTTCAATTATTTGTTTTGAATTCTTAATTGCTATGGCAACAGTGATTGATTTTCATCACTCTGAGACCCATGGATAAGGACTACAATTTACTCATAAGCCCTCCCCAAAATCCCCTCAGACTCAGTATTTATTACCCTGCCGCCGCTGGGACATTTGGGGTTGACAGAGTAGTTTCAGTTTCTGTGACTCAGCAGAAGTTTCCGTTTCCTTATGTCTGAGTCAGCCCCATTGCTCAAAAAGGCTTTCAGTACAGAGGGGTAAAAGGCAGGATTTGAATAACAGTTTTTTTTGTGGCTGGGTTTCCAGATTATCGTATAACAGTCAATACTTATATAATATATTTAAATGAAGACTCAAAATCCTGTGATGTCCCTGTTTACAGATGGCTTCACCTGTCGAGTATGAGTCCATGTGGGATATAGACTCGCTCCAGGTCTCCGGCGTAGTGCTTTGGTATGCAGAAGAGGTCGAGGTCATAGCCTTGCTCTTCATCGCTGATCTGCAAATAAACCGAACACATACAGATTTAACGATGGGTTAACCAAGACTGTGGAACTACTGATACAAGGGATAAGACAGAGGACAGGGTTGGCTGCAATATGCAGCAATGCCCCATTTCACACTAACAGTAACAGTGGGTCATTGTTGAAGGTAACAGCTGTATATATTTTTTTATTACGAATAAATAAGGATAGCATTTATGAGCAATATGATCAATTCAGCATGCTTATATCTTATCAGGGGAGAAAATAAAACCAAGATGTATTATTACTACCATGACAGTTCTATGTTTGGAATGAGCATACATAATGGGTACCACAGGATACTGTTGCAATGGGGACAGACAGACAAGCTGATGCTGCTACTGGGGTTGTCAAAAAAAATCTCAAAAGCAAGATACCAAGATACCAAGATTAATCAATACTTATTGTCATTATCATTATAATCATTCTCATTCGCAATAATAATAATAATAATAATAATAATAATAATAATAATAATAATAATAATCTAGCTGAACATTATTGTAGTGCAGATCCAAGTTTACGCCGGAAGCTTGGAGAAGGGAAACAGTCGGGGCTTGTCGAACCAGGAGGTCACAATTTAATGCCTCAAGCATCGAAGACTCTGATTGTAAACAAGAGAGATGATCTGAAGCACCTATGCTGTGTGCCCGTAGCTAGCTTGCTGGACAAGTAGCAATAGCAGCAGCAGTCACTTTGTATTGTGGTGTCCAATGATATACACGGATCTTTCCAGAGTCAGATGTGATTCTTTGAAGGTTGAACAGTGAACTGTGTCAATATTGGGGACATGCTCTAGCATAATTAGTGTAAGACCACATTGGCAATATTAAAACATATATAAAACTTTGTGTTTTGAAATTACATGTAGAGTTTATTTATTCTCATTCTATGTATTGAAATTGGTATTGTGTATGAAACATTTTCCTTCATATCCGAACAGTTTGAAATTTCAGTATTGTGACACCACTAGCTGCTACAATTTCACAAAGTGAAGTTTGAAGCCAGACAGGTATTCACTATTTTTCAGTTCTAATATTTTAAAAGAGTACGTGAGGTGAGGTGACAGAAAAATAAATCTAGATTAAATTAAGTATTATCTCATAAACATGTCTATGTCTATGTCAGTCATCCAGGTAGGATCCATAGCTAAAAACTGCAACTCTATTATCCATCATCTATCCTTGTAATTAATAAATGAACAAAAACAAAACATATGCCCCGAAGGTAGTAATAGTTTTAGATTTAATAAATTGTTACCAGACCTGAAACATGAGAAGACGTAGGAAGAGGAAGCAATTAAATAAATCTGTGTCCAAAACAATGGTTACTATTGGGAAGGTTTAATGCAGTTAATGATTAAAATGGCATTAACAAGGGCAAGGGAAAGTGCACTAAAGAGCACTGAAGCAGCAGACATTTTATTGTAGTGAAAGTGACATGACCCTGAACTCAGACAGTAACCAGAATCATGTGACAGAGAAAGAACAACAGTCTCAGCTAAAAGATAAGAAAAAATACTCAGGTCTAGAGCCACAGATGTGTGTCAAAGGGATTATTTAGTGCGGAATATTGTAAAATGTCCTTACAAGGGCTGCACAATATATTGCAAAAACATCTCTGTATCGCAATATTGGCTGATACAATAACCAATATAGCAAGAAAGTTAAATATATCGCAACAACACAAATATCTACATTTCACAGAAATTTAGTTTTTAAAATTCACAAAAAGGCAGATTATTTTCCTTACTTGGGTAAATCTTGTCTCTGTTAAAGGTAAAAATTTAATCCTGTGACCTGTTATAATGTTACTTCCTCAAAAACATACCTGGAGTGTTTTTGTTTCATTCACACATTTGAGTTTGAGTTTATTATTAGTCTGTCTACATTTCAAAAGATCAAAATGCTCCGTTCAACCTTGTGATGTTATGTAGCAACAGTTTTCAAGTTTACCTTTATTCCAAACAGAATCGACAATTACAGGGCTGAAATTATCCAAATTATTCTAGTGAAGGTGTATGGAGTTTAAAAACACAATGGAGCACTTTCTGCATTACCACATGACATCACAAGGACATCACAAGGTTTGTTTGAGAGAAGAACTCAGCCTAAATATGCAGGGTTTGTGTGTTAAACATCTGTGACTGAAACAAAACACAACTGCAAGTATGTTTGTGATGAGGACAACATGAGAACAACATTAAAACATAGATCAGAAAAGAGCTTTTTGCCAGTTTTAATAATAGGATTCTGTTCAAAGTTCACATTTTAAACACATCCAGAAGAATTGACAAGACTGAAATTTGAAGTGACAAACTAATACAGATCTTGTGCAGATCTAAACTACAGTTTTTATGTAGAAAAGATGGGATATTTTGTGTTTGTCAAGGAATTTATGGTACTTTTGCCAAGTTGCAGCCTTTGTGATTTGCTAATTGCATTCATTCAAATTGAGATTTAAATTAGATTGCGATTAATCATGCAGCTCTAGTTAGAGCAAGGGATATGGGTCAAAGAGTCAGGGTTAGCACAGATATATTGTGTAACACTCTTACGCACATATTATTATTTAACTTAAAGGCCTGCAAATATGAGTTTCTATACATTTGACCCAGATAAAGGTAAATTGATGCAGCCTGAGGAGATCTGATAGAAATAAAAGAAATACCACTCAGGTCTAGAGCCATAATGTGTAAAAAGGTTAGTTTAGTGCAGAGGATTGTATAATATTCTTCGGCAACTTATGATTTCCTGTTTTATGTTTAACTAATAAGAAGACGGCAGACAGCAGTATTAAAGTTTCAAATGCCATCGGTGTAGGGTTAGTCATTTCACACATTGTGAAAAGCCTGTGAATATGAGATTAATTATTTGACTCAGATGACATTAAAGTGAGGAAATCTTCATAAAAAAAGATTGTCATCAGCTAGGTACAGATATGGTATGACTTTATTACATATGTTTTAATAAATCATTTTAATTTGCACTGTACTGCGCACGTAAGTAATGAAGTAGTATCTGTTTTACCACTGTATCCATTTGTTGCTTTTAAAATGTCTATGGGGGTTCTGTGTAAATTACGTTTGAGTTGACATAACAAATGATGACATCAATTTGAGTGAAGTTTAAAACATAACTAAAACTGCACAGGACAATACGTCATTCAATTTGACAAAAAATTGGCTAATTTGACCAGTGATGCAAAAATTAAATGTTAGTGATTTCCCTATTTCAATTCAAGAAGAACTAAAGTAAAAACACATTTTAAAACCACTTACAGATTAATTAACATCTCCCAATAAACATATGAAATGCATTCTGTCGCGCCATATGGTGGTCGTTAACACAATACAATCTCTTACCTCCCAATTGAGTCAAAACTATATTCAGTCTGTTTAGTCAAAATAACGGACAACAAGCAGCAGATGTCTTCTCTGCTCTTTAAGGTCCTGTTTGAAAAGTTAAACATGGACAAACAGGACCAACTGGACTGGGGTCAGTCTAAATTTGACCTATAGGTTTTAGTGATAATGAAAGTTCATATTTGATAATATTTTACAGCAGGCAGGAACCCACAACTAACAGCCCCATTAGCCTCATTAACAATAACAAACCCATTATAACAAGCATTTACATTTCTTAAAGGTGCACTATGTAATTTTTATTGTGCCTGAAAGCATTTGATTAATTACAGCTGGGTTTATTGCTCAAAAATATCTTGTAAAACATTCATTGCAAGAAGTAACAGTGGTATTACAATACAATTTTTAGAGGTGGGATATATATTGAAAAATGGATAATATTGTAAAATGAGAATATTCAATTCTGTTCATCCCTAATTACAACCGCACAAACTTGTTCTGTATGACCTGTGCATTTCCTACATTTGCTACAGTAACCTACTTAATATATTTTACACCAAACCAATTTCCTTTGGTGAAACTTAAGCCACATCCCATTTCTCTAGGTCTTGGTAGAGACTTTCTGGTATAAAACTTTTGCATGATCAACAATACAAAATGTTATCTGTGTGATTAAACTGTTGTTAAAATCACTGGGTTTGTAATACACATTTTTGACTCTCCCAGGTGAACCTCAATAAACACATTTCTTTCTGTATCTAGATAAAGTTTTACACAATTTTGACACTTTAATACATTCCCAAAATGTTACTTGGGTTGTCCACATTGGATTTGGAGTTAAAGGTGAACTGTGTAACTTTTATGGTGGTAGGGGGATCCATCACCTGCTTGTCTTCATGGAGATGTTATTGCTTTGCCTAAAGTGTTCCACAGTATGGCATTAAACTTCTCCAAGGAGAGAAGCAGGTGACACACCAGGCTTACAGGTCAGATCTGTAAAGATTCAACTTTGTTTTATCGCATGCCCTTATTTTTATTTTATTAAAGTTTATATTATTATTCTTTAAAGTTGCACTATAATGCCAAAACAAGTTACTGGTTAGTGAATTTTGTTCACTGGCAATGGCAATAAAACTTATTTATCTTTATTTATACAGGGAGATCCCAATGAGAGCATCTTCTTTTCATGGGTTCCCTCTTTATATACAGAAAAATATAAAATAAATTAATAAATAACTATATAAATTTAAATGTGTGAGTATAAATGTTCTGATTCTCAAGTTATTTTTGAGCAATCTTTTACACAAATAACCTTTTGTTTTTAGATTGCTTCTCAGAGTAAACCAGAATTTACATGAGAAATTCAACACTGAATGCAAGAAGCTGAAACAAATCGTAAAGTTATAGTAAAGAATAGATGTTTCATTGCATGCCTGCTCTACTTACATAATCCGTTGCGTCTGGAGTTTTATGACCATAGATTTTGCAATACGGCGATTATGTACCAAGATATTGAGGTTATTCTAACTTGATCCTAAACCAAACACATTGAATATTGAACAGTAATCATTTCCAATATATTACAGTTGAAATCACATCCTCTGGTTTCTCTTCGTTCATTGTCATGTACGCGAAACGTGGGCAACTCGTGTTTAGTCTATTCAACCACAGGCCACGCTACAGAAAGCATCGTCACACAACAACACAACTTAAGGTATTTCAATTTTGTAATGATCTATACCAGCGATCAAAAGTAGAGGAATTTAACAGAAGTAGACAGCTGCAAGCATAGACCAAATCATTTCATAACCACCCGCTATTTGTAGAAATACAAAAATATACTTACAACAACACAGGAGCTGGAGGTCGCCATGTCGTTTACGTGACCTCAGCCGTGAAATGTATATGAAAAAGATTAAAAACGTGGTTGTTTAACAGTTTACGTCTATCCTTTACTCTTGTGATTGTTGTGGGCACATGGAAAATGCTAGCTGTGATCAGAGAGGGTTTTTCCGGGGCTGTAGCAGTGGGCGAGCTCGGGCGAGCGGCTTCTACTGGAGCTCCAGGAGCGTTTACTGTAGGATGTGACGGAAGACTCCTCCGACCAATCACAGAAGAGAGAAGGAAGAAGCTCCGCCCAGGTTTCGGCAGGGGAAGACGCAGCGTTTTGGATAATGAGGAAAAAGCTGGGTTTCATAACAATCTATAGGACAATAATATTTTACATATATGGGGGCCAACTAAAATCAATATAGTTAAAATGCAGATTTTTGTTATAATATAACAAAGTTCTAAGATCTAATCAATGATAGATCTTACTGCACGTTTACATAATTCAACCCCACTGCACATTGATTATTCATTCCCACTAATGGGGATTGTGCAATGAATGGAATATGCAATTTTGTATGGCGCAATAATTGGAGTGGAATGTGCAATTATGGGAACTGTGCAGTGAGTGGAATGTGCAATTATGGGAACTGTGCAGTGAATGTAGTGACCAATTATAATTATATAATATTATAATCCGGTGTGTTTACATTCATGTAGTATCATGTCTGTTCATTAGCATGCATTGTCCCGATCAAATAAATAAGCTGCCCTGGGCCATCGGCTCCTCCAACCGACCATACAACACATGCGTAGGCTATAAGGCAAGGTAGAGAAATGCCTTGCCTAAGGACACAGTATGCAGCATGTCAATGAAAGTCATCCATTATTAGCTAATTAAACCTACATAGAATAAAAGTTAACTGAGTTGCATATTTTTGTGTGGTACTGTTATAGTCTATGGATACGTACACAATCTAGTGTTCCGTAACTGGCATAATTATCTATTAATGCTACCATCCATAAGATTTTATTTCACCAATAGATGGCAGATGTCAAATCTATTCTCTTCTCGGGTGATTGTTGTTAAGGCTCACCTAAGGCTCTAGTCTTCTTCTTTCCGACCACACCTGGCACACTGACAGACTGCAGTAACGTAGATAGCATCTAGTAGTGTTATATGAGAATGCAATGAGGCTGGGTCGACCAATCTAATTATGGATGGCATTTAAATAGTAGTCGTCACTTTTTTGTACACAGTACTTCCTTCCTACAACTACACTTCCACAAATGGTAGGTTTTAGAAATTTCCTTTTTACTGAACTGTTCTCATAGGATTAAAATGTGTGAAATGTTTGAGTATTTCAACAGATTTACAAGTGGACTGAAGTTTGTATTGCGTGTGTGAAATTCCTCACTTTTCAAAGCCAACAAAGCAGTTTTTTTTTTTTTTTTTGTTTTTTTCAAAAAACACACATGAAGCATTGTAAATGTGTAAAATAAAATCTTTCTATTTCCAATCATGGATACAATCTTCAGATACAAGTACATCAGGTAAACTCTGCTTGAAAGAGATATACACTGCTCTTTAGTGGCCAAATAAAAAAAAAAAAAAAAAAACAATCTTTGCAGTGAAAAACCCAAGTGCATGCAGTTCAAAAATGAGTCATTTATGAAAAGTTTTACATACAAAGGAGAGAGGCTAACATGAGGTTTAAGACATGATTACACATACAAAAACAGCACATTTATAGACACACTAAGTAACAAACTGCTCATTATAGCATCCTTTAGGAAACAAGAGGAAGATTATTATTTTGAAACAATTAGGACAAGGGCGGCCATTATATAGTTAATTAAAGTCCCAATATCCGTGGCATTATTGATGTAGGTAAATAGCAAGTCTTTTTTGGCTTGTGTTTACTTCTACCCATTAGCTGTCAAATGCTGTGGGCTCATGAAGAGGAGTTCAGGTGCATTCTGGGAAATGTAGTCCATTTCAAAGACAGGTGGAAGGTTGATCATGAGTTTGAATATATTCAAAGTATAAAAATATTTCCTAATCTTTGCAGTTCTTCTATCCCTCACTGGTCTGGCCCCCTGCAGGAAGACAACAGTATTACAATTAAGTATAGGATGCACTATACATATAAAATATAACTTAGCCTTACAGATTTACCCATTGATGTGGCATGCCAAAATTATTATTTTTTTTAAATCACAGATGGTAGGAAGTATTCCCATATCAGTTACGTTTTTCACATATAAAAAATTCAATTGAAAAAATATGTATTATATGTATAAAAATAAGCATTGAACCTGAACAGTATTGTGATCCAATTTCCCACTATATTTAAGATAAAGCTAAAAGTTTGTGTTACAGCTAATATGCTAATTGCAGTGATGTAATGCAACAAACTAAAAGTAGTAAAGTACTGTACTTAAGTAACGTAAAAGTTGTTCTTAAGTACATTTAAAAGTAGATACTTTTAACTTTTACTTCACTATATTTGAGAGAAGGCATTTGTACTTTCTACTCCACTACATTTTACTGAAAAGTAAAAGTATTTTTCACTACTGTTTAAGACCTGCTGAAAAGGCTGAGGGGTTTATTTTTAACATGTTAATTTTAGAAAAAAAAAAACAAAACCCAAATAAAAACAGCTAGAATAAAAAAAAATCTGTTGGGACAAAATTCAGCACCAATCTTTATCAAAATCATGACATTTGAAGCTTTATTAGATCTCAAAATCCAAGCTTTTACTTTTACTCATTTAGTACTTTTAGTAGATTTTTTTTCAGGTGATACTTTTACTTTTAGTATTTTTTTTTCCTCCAATATTTGTACTTTTACTTAAGTAACAAAATTGAGTACTTCTTCCACCACTGGCTAATTGCAACAATTACAAAAAAAATATGCATATCACAGGCTAGTTAGGCAGGGCAAGGCAAGATTACAGCAACTCCCAAAGAATCACCAGCCATACCTGTACCATTGTCCTTGAGTCAGTGGTCTGCAATATCAACTTTAATGGGGCTACACCTAATTTTGTCTCGTAATAAAGTAAACAGTACAGATGTATTGTAAGAAATTAACTACTAGTTCTACTCAGTAAAAATCTGGTACAGTGCCATTAACCGTTATTGCCGTTGACTTGTGTAGCTGTGGCTTGTTTGTTGGCTGCTCTCTCCCTTCGATTCTCTCTCTCTTCATCCTCTTCATCTCTCTCCTCATTTCCACTGTGGTTTTTACAATAAAGTCTGACAAAAACAACACATATTTTTATAAACCCTGTTTTAGGTTATTAAAAAGGTAGGGTGTTGCATTCATTTAAATCTTACTTGTAAATTCCTCGCGCCATATTTTCAATGAATTTGGCTTTGTCCTGGAGACCGCAGTGATAATGGTAGGTTTTCACACACGCTTTGATTTCACAGCCTATTGTTGCCCCCAACTGACTGCACAATGTACATTTCTGGAAAAAACAAAAATGAAAAAATGATTTCCAACATTTAAAAACAAAGAAATACTGTTTACATGTTGAGTAAACAGAATTTACCATTCTCTTTCCTCTTTTGATTTCTTGAATGACTGTTTTTACATCAAAGTTTCCAAACTCAGCCCGTGACGTTGTGGTTAACTGCACTGTTCCAGATGAAAAAAGCTGAAAGAATAAATTGGACATATTAGTTTAGGTTTCATTAATACTATTTTATACTGTTTACGTATCAAGCATTAAGCTCACCTAAGCACCTAATAATAGCCCTAAAATGTATCATCTGGTACAACTGATCACCAGAGGCATAATGCACTAAACCAGGCCTAATCTGAGCCAGGACTAAACCAGGATTTACGTACGTGATTCACAATGGCCACTGCAGAGATACTGAGATCGTCACTTTTTTGTCAGACCCACTTTAATTCTGCTTCTGACAAAAATGTATGATAAATTTGCTATTTATTCTGTCCGTATGCTGCGCTATCATAGTCATACCCATTAAATGTATATAATAGTGTATACAAGAGTGTATACAAGAGTGTATACAATACAACGCCACTACACTATTATACAACCCCAATTCCAATTAAGTAGGGATGCTGTGTAAAACTAAAACATACAGAATACAATGATTTGCAAATCCTTTTCAACCTATATTGAACTGAATAAACTACAAAGACATGATATTTAATGTTCAAACTGCTATACTTTATTGTTTATATACAAATATTCACTCATTTTCAATTTGATGCCTGCAACACGTTCTACTAAAGCTGAGACAGGGGCAACAAAAGACTGGGAAAGTTGAGGAATGCTTAAAATACACCTGTTTGGAACATTCCACAGGTGAACAGGTAATTGGAAACAGGTGAGTGTCATGATTGGGTATAAAAGGAGCATCCCTGAAGGGCTCACTCATTCACATGCAAGGATGGGGCGAGGTTCACCACTTTGTGAACAAACTGCGTGAGCAAATAGCCCAACAATCAAAGAATAACCTTTCTCAACATACAATTGCAATTTCATCATCTATGGTCCATAATATCATCAAAAGATTCAGAGAATCTGGAGAAATCTCTGCACGTAAGCGCCAAGGCCGAAAACTAACATTGAATGCCCGTGACCTTCGATCCCTCGGGCGGTACTGTATTAAAAACAGACAAGGTGTAAAGGATATTACCACGTGGGCTCAGGAACACTTCAGGAAACCATTCTCAGTTAACACAGTTCGTCGCTACGTCTCCAAGTGCAAGTTAAAACTGGATTATGCAAAGCGAAAGCCAGATATCAACAACACCCAGAAACTCCACAGACTTTTCTGGGCCCAAGCTCACCTGAGATGGACTTGACGAGTCCACATATCAAATTGTTTTTGGAAATCATGGATGTCGTGTCCTGCGGGCCAAAGAGGAAAAGGACTATCCGGATTGTTATCAGCGCAAAGTTCAAAAACCAGCATCTGTCATGGTCTGGGGGTGTGTTAGTGCCCATGGCATGAGTAACTTACACACCTGTGAAGGCACCATTAATGCTGAAAGGTAAATACAGGTTTTGGAGCAACATATGCTGCCATCCAAGCAACAACTTGTTCAGGGGCATCCCTGCTTATTTCTGCAAGACAATGCCAACCCACATTCTGCATGTGTTACAACAGCGTGGCTTCGTAATAAAAGAGACTGGCCTGCCTGCAGTCCATAATGAGCCACACATTTTCAATGGGAGACACGTTTGAAACGCAAAATACGACAATAGAAACCCCGGACTGCTGAGCAACTGAAGTTATACATTTAGCGAGACTGGGAAAGGATTCCTTCAGCAAAGCTTCAACAATTAGTGTCCTCAGTTCCCAAACACTTATTGTTGTTAAAAGGAAAGGTGATGTAACACAGTGGTAAACATGCCCCTGTCCCAGCTTTTTTAACGTGTTGCAGACATCTAATTGAAAATGAGTGAATATTTGCTTAAAAACAATAAAGTTTATCAGTTTGAACATTAAATATCATGTTTTTGTACTTTATTCAGTTCAATATAGGTTGAAAAGTATTTGCAAATTATTGTATTCTGTATTTTTTTTAAAGTTTTACACAGTGTCCCAACTTGGGGTTGTATAAATAGTTTATTCATCTTGATCTTTCATGGAATATTTCTATTCTCCTTCTGTTCTTGAACTGTGCATAGCAACAGTGGTGTCTTTCCCATTGTGGGACAAATAAATGTTTTTTTTTGTCTTATCTAAACTGGTCACTTGCGGTATAATATACCAGATACCAACAGATGATATGATATAAAGATAGTTAAGTATAGTATAAACAGTGCCTAGTTCATCAAATCCTTTCTGTCCAGTGTCAGTAGTAAACGCTACCATGCACTTGTAGTGAGCAGCCACTTTTTTGGAGTTGTCTGAGTGGAGGATGCCTCTGGTTTCATTTTCTTCTTCTCCGGCGTGACAGAACCCACAGCGCTGAAGTCCGTCTGCAGGGCTGGACCTCAAGGGGGACCGGTCTCTCTGAAAATACAACACACAAAAGATTCAACATTTTTGTGGTTATCACAGCATAATACAGCTAAATAACATCACTGCTACAACTGCTCCTCTGTTAGATTGACAATATAAAGTCTAAAACTTTCTGAATAGGGGTTAATGTTATTTAGTTTTTAATAGTTTAGTGTTGAATTGAAAATGATATCATGAAATCACCTCACAGCCCTCAGCTTAGTGCCACATAAAACCCACTTTTGAAAGTGAATAAAGCCTTTTGTGATTTTAGACCTAAGGCAAACCTGGCTTCCTGGAATCAACACTTTATTGACGGAAGTGAGGTCATGAGGTCAGACAGGGACATTCAGTGCTACAAACACATCACATTGCTGATAAATCCTTCATATTGTGCTTGTAAAATCAAACTATGCAGTATTGAGTCTCACATGTGAAGAGCTCTCTTCCTCCGCTGCCTGTGATGACATAGACCGGGACTCCTCAGACTGGCCCCTGGATCCAGTCTTAGTCCTGGACTTTTCAAACCGACCACGACCTCTGCTCTGAGGAGGGGAGGAGTCTGAATCATTGGCCACACCCTCTGCTTCATCTACAAAGACAAAACAGCATAGTATATCTATATATGCCACTAAATAATAATCAAATAAATGTATACATACAACATTATATTAGTATAGAACAGTGGTTCTCAAATAGTGGGGCCGGGGGGGGGGGGGGGGGGCGCGCGTATGACTCCACGTATGACACTGTAGGTACTGTAGACAGCGCGTACGCAGAGCGCACGCAGCAAAGAGCAGGAGAGAGCGAACAGATCATGACACAGGACAGTGAACAAGAGACACTTGCTAAAGAGACACTATGGAAAACATTTTAACAGGGATGAAAAGAAAGGCGGAGATAGACGCCTGAGACATACGAAAGTCACCCGAAAAGTAAGACGAGGAAGTCTGATGAAGAGTATTTAGCACTTGGCTTCACCGTGACTCCGGTGGGACAAGAGGACAGACCGGTGTCTGCTGTGTCTGAAAATGTTGGCAGCGGACAGTATGAAGCCAAATAAGTTAAGGCGCCACCTCATTACACCTCAGTCACGCTGATAAGACGCTTGAGTTTTTTCAGCGTAAACCAGCCAAATATTGCCAACAATCATCCCGCTTTGTGAATGTCACTTCAGTAAACCAACAAGCACTGTTAGCATCGAGGTGGTGTACCAAATTGCTAAATTGCTTGTTTTAGTTTGATATTTATTTAATTTTAATGTATTATTTTGATATTTATTTTTAATTTAAAGTTATTCATTTGATGTTTATTTTAATTTTTTTTTATTTGATATTTAATTAAATTTCATGATATTTTATTTTATTTTTTGAGTATCAAATGGTTAAATCAGTTGTTCCAATATATATAGTATATATGTATAGTTCAAATAAGGCGGGGGAAGCACTGGTATAGAAGCAGGTAATATAACATATAACAGCATAGAAACAAACATTTGTAAGTGAGTTATAAGAGACCATGCCTAAGTATTTCAGTAAGAATTCTATTTTAAAATGTCTTGCCATTGTGCGAAATCAAAACTAAGTTAAACCAAACTCATTTTAAGTATTGTTTGTTGTAGAATTATGGAAAGAATCCACAACCATACACGTGTAGTCCAGTTGCCTTATATGAATTACATATAAGCAACACAGTACTATATGTACTGTGTTGTTCTCCATACCTTCATCCTGCTGTGCTGCATCCCGGTGTTGCGACAGTAAACCCTATATTCAGAATAATACAAAATGTATAAATATGGATTACGTAAGATTTAAGAATTGATTATATTTTATTCTTAAAACAACTCACAGGTAAATTCCTTGTGATGGGTTCTCTTTAGTTTGAGCCTTGTCCTTCAGTGCGCAGTAATAATGGTACGTTTCTGCGGCAGGTTTTACATCACAGCCAATCGTAGCCCCAGGCGGTGACACGAGGAGCACATCTGAGAAAGAAAAAGGGAAACAGTTGCAAATTACTTTAAAATCTTCCAGCATATTTTAGTTGCAATACTGAATAAAGAGCAAGTAAGAGTTAGACAAGTAAGGACTTCACTATGTCAAAAATTGTGCATAAGACTAAAAAACGTCAAGTGCTCTTCAAGGATGTGAGCATCACTTTCTGTACACTTACCAGTTTATTCCCACGTTTGATTTCCTTCTTCACGTCGTCAATGGAAAAGCCTCCAATGTTTTCACTGTCTGAAGGAGACGAGACCAGGGCTGAGGAGAACAGCTGCACACAGCAAACATAAAATTATAAAAGAGATACACACACACATTTATATACATATAATGTTCAGTGACAAAGTATAATAAAGGCTTCCATTACACATTTCCTTCAGAGGGAGCAACAGTGAAGTATTTCCAAAGGTACAGATATAAATCCTGACCATTTTCATACAGTGAGGCCCAAGTGATCACCATAATTGTACATTTATAGTCCTTTTAAATAAATGGTTAAAGTTTCTTCCCTTACCATTTTATTATCATCATAATCTGTACAAGTTCCTGTCTCTTTTAGTTCCCGTTACTTATTTACTGATTGGACCAAATATGATATGTATGATATCGTATTAGGTACAATCTAACAAGCGGGTTACAACAGTTTGTTCTGTGTTATTTTGTATGTATATTTCTGATGAATATTTGAAAAGACAAATGCATTTTAAGTTCTTCAACTGTAGCAAAAATCTCTAAACACTAGCTTTACACTTGAGTCTCTGCATTGACCATAGAGCTCGAATATTGAAAGACTGTGCTCACCATACACTTGTGATGTGCTGCCACCTTCTGGCCGTCGGACAGAAGCAGCTGCCCGCACTCTTTGTCCCGGTTCGTTCTGCAGAAAGCGCATTTGGGGAGACGGGGCGACGCGCCTTTCCTCTGTCCCGACATGACCACGGCTTCTTTGGACTTCTATACGACTGGAATGGACAATAATAGAGAGAAGAAATTAATTGAGCCATCCAGCTGAAACATATTTCAGAAATCTGTCTGGAATATAATAATACAGTAATGTAGTAATGCTGTCCAATAATGCATAATGGTATTGATTATTTGAGCTCAACTGCTGTTCTGCTTCCCAGTTTCACAAGATTTGAATGTTATTTAAATAGGACCAGAGTGACTAAATAAAGGGTAACTTAAATATATATTCACCCATGTTTTTCAAGATGTGTTGAGCTTTTTAATATGATTAACATAATAACATAGAGAAGAACAGGTACTGAACCTTACACAGATCAACAGATCAAATTAATAACAACATAGTGTTGTGGGGGTAAAATGTCAATCACCCACTGATAACCTTATGTTTATATTAGCATCTAGTTTAGTTGTAATTTAACTTATAATTTAAATAATATTACTAATAGAAATCAAAAAAGCAACCAGGCACCTGATGTTATTAAAAAGATTACAGTATTCCAATTAGAGCATCATGAGATTAGATCATGGTGCATATTTTCTTATAAACAAACGCAGAGGTGTGATTATAACATATGCACAAGTAAAATATATTTAGCTGAAAGACCCTCAACTTAACATAATAAATTCAAATGTGAAAAAGTTACCTTGAACACCTGCACCCTGTTTCATGTATCTACATTGTTTTAACTTTTTGGGAATTTGCCAAGAATATAATTAATGTGTAATAATATAATGCAATCATATCACAACATGTATTTTTTATTGTGTTAATTGTATTATAAGTAGGTGTTCATTCATTTTAAAAGCAGCAATAATGTAACAGTGTATAGGCTTATTAAATCACCTCTTTAATTGAATGGGTGACTAAATCTACATATTTACAATGTACAGTTAAAACACAAAGTTACAGTGCCGTCTTAAAAGAAGATATGAAGAGTATAGATTAAAACAAATTCAGAATGGCAGGCTGCTCCATTGTACAAAAAATAGGCCTATCTATCTCCATAGTTAAACCTAATACAATATACTGAGTTGTAAAATACATTAAAAATCTAAATCATATTCCACAGCACAATGGAACAGGCCCTTGTGACCAGTTTTCCTGAAAATGATGCAACATGTTTCCAACGCAAACAGCCTGTTCTGGCCCTCATTAAAAAACTCCACTACCCCAACTTTTAGTCTCTTTTTGGGATAAATTTACACTGAAAATGCACAATAATAGATTGTAATGCCTGTTTTATAAAACATACCAAGAGCACACAGCTTACTGCTCTACTTTTTAATCACAAGATGTCCCCACTCCCCTTCAAGTCACGCTTTTAATTACATATTATCTCAGTAATATGTCATATATACTCTATAATATCTAAGTTATTATCTGTGGAATGGAGTAGATAAAACCTTACAATATACTGCCAATTCATGTTAAGATTGTGGTGTTTATAATATAATATAATTTTAAAATAAGGCATGGAAATGCATATTAATTGTTTAAATGCAGAAAAATGTATATGATTCTTGTTTAAATCCACAATAGATTTTAACTGCGACGTATTCATTGAGCCATTTCTGCCATTACGATCGCAGGGCCAAGCTTTCACTGCGGCGGCTTTAGTTGAGCACAATCTCCCTACAAATCCTTACCCACTCCACAAATAAACATAGCAATTTCATTATTTTATCTTGTATTACCTCTTCCTGCAATGATTTTAAGCAATATTTGACTCCTATGTGGTATAATCGTGGCTGGAAACCCCCTACACAACCCGAAAGATAAAGTGTATTTCTCCTCCAAAGTTTTGAATTAAAGGGGGTGTGTTACTCTAGTTTCCCCCACGCTATAACTAAAAACATCTTTTACTACGAACAGTAAAAGTGCTAGAAAATTCCATAAGGCCTTTTAAACGTGGCTAAAACAAACGTCACGATGTAAAAAATACAAGTGTAAGGTGTTTATTTTGTGATATAAGTCCTTAAATGTGATTATTTCTCTTTAAATGTGTAAATTGTCATGACAGGCGCGGGTTTTTGGAGTAAAGAGCGCCATACGTGATGTTTCCCCTGCGAAGAGACAGAACAACGCGAGCAAATACGGCCTTAAAACGACAACAGGGATACAAAACATGCCTCGGATCTCACAAATAAGGATCATCCAGTCGTAATTTACCTGATATAAAGACGGAGTTGTAGTTGAATAAGTAGATTTGATGGGAAAGTACCAGGGAGCTTGGCTGTGTTTCTTTCCGTCCTTCAGAAGTGATCGTGTGTGGATTTTGGCGAAGCGCTAAAGCTAACAAACAATGCTACACGGACCGGAAACTCTGAGAGAACACTTCCGCTTATGACTATCACCAATAAAATAACTCTTGAATAATTATCGATACAGTTGTTTAAATGTGAAAGACAAATGGCGTCTTTGAAGCAGAGGAACTAAAGAAATTGACAAAGAAAAAATATGACAATAGCTCATTTATTATAAAAGCGAGATCATGCAAAAATCAGAATGCACACAACACTGGAAGAGGTCAAAATATCAACTCAATCTAAATTCTAAATCACTATCATGTGTAGTAGACATATATTGCAAGATGCTCTATTACACTCTATTACATAGCCTACTTACTACTATGGTTTAGTATTATTACATAGATTGTACTTGTCTGTATTGGATTTGAAAGGCTAAAATAAGTAAAAAAAAAATAAAATAAAATAAATAAAAAGAAAGAAAGAAAGAAAAAAAATCATTGAACAATGATAGCAACACCACATATTTCTTTCTGTGACAATAATCTTCACATTATCAATATCATTCAAGGCTTAGCCCAACCACAAATAAGAACATTGCAGTAATAGGGTTTATAATAGTTTACAGTAATGAAGTAAATAAGGAAGCAATGTTGTGAATGTCAATTCAGCAATATATGTGGCTAAATTAAGCAATACCGTGCATGGAACAAATCTACACAAAATTATTTCTATTTATTAAATTATTTGCAATGAGCAACACTGATAAAGCACCAGTATCTTCTGTATATTTGAAAGGAACTACAAGACAATTAGACCTTAAATGTCAAAACTATCTTCTCTGACAGTTCTGCATTTTTTCGTCCAAAATCAGATGAAGTATTAAGTATAAACATTTACAAGATAGTGTCATATTTGGGACCACTCAGACTGTAGCTGGAAGGTCTGTATAAGTTATCTCAAATGAAAAGCTGACAATACACAAGTTAAACATTGGAGAATCCTTTTGTGTATAAGTTAAATAATAACTGAAATTATTATTTACAAATTAATGACATGATGGAAAGTTTCATTTGGATTACAGATAGTCCTGTAGTGAAACCATGGACCACCAATGTTTAGGAACACAGGTTATACACAACATGTTGATTATTGGAGTTATCTGACAGAAATTATTATTATTATTATTATTATTATTATTATTATTATTATTATTATTATTATTATTATTATTATTATTATTATTATTATTATTATTATTAATTAATGTATTTATTTATTTTAATCCAACTAGGTTTTACAAATGACTAAGAATGCAGTAGTGAGCACAGTCTAATTGCGTGAGCTACAGTAACAGATAGTACCATATTAGTCATTGTGTCAGTTAGTCTTTTACTAGCTAATACTTCCAGTAATGGCATTCTTGAGCAATATTTGTATTACACTTATGGTCTTTATAGCCTCCCAAATCAGAAATCAGATATACCTCCAAACAGTTTCAACAGTTAGTTACAATTATTTCACCAAATATGCATATTTTTATTTTATTATTAGGTCTACTAAAATATTTTTTTAAATGATTTAACTTTTAACGTGTTGTATGCCTACTTAAGTAATAATAATGAAAGTAATAGCAAAAGTGTTCTTACTTAAGATCAATTTTAGGCTACTGTACCCACAGCTGCTTGACTTTTTAACATTTAAATGGCAATTGCATAATTTTAGTTACGGCAAAAGTTCCAAAAAACCCACTAACCAACCAACCCAAAACGAAACGAACCCGAGGCGTCGAGAGGGTGTCGCCATGTGGGTCTTTTCTTGATTTCGATTGGCCAAAAAACGGTGTCAGTCACTGTATGGAGCAAAAACAGACCCACCCCTTGTCCCTGCGATGATCAGAGAGGACAGACCGTAGTTTCTACACTGAGAACAGGGAAATAAGTTGTCAGACAGGCTCTCCCTCCACATCCAGGCTGCCAGCAAGTTAGGTGACAGTCGGGCAAGAGTTCAGACCTCTACCTACATGGGAAATTAAAGTTATGAAGGTCGCTAGTTTGTGTAAATAGTTCGCTACGGTTAGTTAGTACGGCGTTAGATATAGGCGACTACTAGTGTTCAGATATCAGATAAAACTTGGATCAAAACGGAGCGAAAAGAAAGTGGCTAAACTTGTTAGCTCGCTAGCCAAGCTTTAGCCACAGCCTGCTTTAAGTCTTCAACCCCTATTTTAGTCGGTAAGTGTGATTGCTAACAGCATTTTCATCACTTTTTACAGTCTGTTTTACGCTACGTTGTTGTGGTTACTGCTGTGGCTAATGCTAACTAGGTCACAAGCTAGTTAAAACTTACTAAAATGTTGCTGCTAATGTAACTTTTACGTACCTTTTTGGCCTCATTTGACATTTAAGTCAACAGAGAAGTTAGTATATTGTTCTGCAAAGCTACACGGGCACTGTAATCGCATTGCAAACATAGCATACAAGTGTAAAGTTAGTGCAAATTAGTTCAGTGCGGAAAAAGTAACTAGTTAGCAGCCACCGGTAACTAGCTATGGCTGTTGTTATGGTCTTTTAACACTGTAACTCAATACATGCAGTCAGCTGAACTAATTTGTCTGTTTTGTAGGACAGCGTTTAAAAAATCATTTCCTGGTGCACACAACTACAGGAAGCTGATTGTTTAATTAATTTGTCCTGTTTTTTCATTAACGCTGATTGTTTTATTATAAGGCTTGGGTTATCTGTCTTTCTCGCCATGCCTTTCCCGTTTGGCAAATCTCAAAAAAGTCCTGCTGAAACTGTGAGGACTTTAAAGGACAATGTTGCCTACTTAGAAAAACTTGACACTGGAGACACGAAAAAGTCTGAAAAGGTCAGTTGTGCTCTGATATCATTTGGTTATTACACAGTTTAAAAGCTTGCAAAATTGTAAAACCTATCTGTTTTTTTAAGGTTTGTCGAGGATATTTCTAAAACCTTGCTTCACTAAAAGAGGTTCCTTTGTGGAACTGGCGACAAGGAGCCCCAAACTGAAGCCGTTAGCACAACTTGCCCAGGAATTATACAACACCAACCTACTCATATCTCTCATTGAAAACCTCCATAGGATCGATTTTGAGGTAAGCAGCGAGGCACTTTATTTGTTGTGTTCAAATTATTGTTAATTGGGACTGACACTGATTGCGAGATTGAATGAATTAAGTCCCTGAAGCAAAAATGTATGTGCGTGTGTTTTTGCAAGCTAGATAGTAAAGCTATTTTCTGTTACAGGGGAAGAAGGATGTGGTACATTTGTTCAGTAACATTGTAAGGCGGCAGATTGGCACCCGCACACCCACGGTAGAATACATCTCTTCACATACACAGATCCTCTTCATGCTTTTAAATGGGTAAGTTTACCCTTTAGACTGCTGTTTTGTACTTCTACTTAAACACTAATCTTGTTAGTAGTTCCTTTAACACCTACACATTCAAATTAACTCTTTATTTAAACAATATAATGTCATTCTCAACATGAAATAATACCACTTTAATTTTTCTTTTTATTTTATTAAAATGAGGTCTTATACCCTATGTAATCCTTCAGTCGACCAAGTAGGCTCCATAGTGGTCCATGGGGCATATACTATATTACGTCTACGTGGTCTTATACTGGCTCTAATACAGCTCAAGATCATTCTATAGCTATTCAGAAAAGGTTAATTTCTGTCCTGTAAATTTTTTTGTATCAAAACTTGTTCAAATGAGTATTTGAACAAGTAGTTTCGATAACAGTTTTCACATCAATTAGTATCTAATTTTGATACTTTTGACAACCCTAGTAATACAGATGCATTTTTTTTTCTTGGGTTATAATCACTTTGGCTTGGAGTGTTTTTTTGCCATAGCCCAGAATGTGTATTCAACAACTCTCTTTGGAGCGAGCAGGAACATGTTGCATTTACCTGTGGGTTACCGATGACAAGAGATAGTTGTTTTGTGTGAGCAAATCAAAGTCATTCCAATCTGCTTAAACGAAATTCCCATTTGAAAACCAGATCAAAGCATTTGTCAGCCTTTTGGAAATGTTTATGTAATTATCACTACACTTTTAATTCCCAAAGATTTTTCCTATGACATGATTGATTGATAAGGATTTTGTGAAAAACCTAATTTGCCACACCTCAGCATAGTTACATGCAAGCAATACATTGCTCAAACTCTAGCTAAAACTGAACTTAAAATGCATGCTAGAATGAACTGTGAGAGCGCAATCTAGCTGCTATGTTGAGCTAAGCACGCTCCATAGTTAAGGGTTAAGAGACCTATTAGACGTTTTTAGACAGTTGAAAGACGCACATCAATTATTCAGCTGCTGACTTGTGAATTTGTTGATTTGAGCCTCTGACTAGGGATGCGAGATTAACCCACAATTGAATCAAAATTGCAGTTTGAAGGCTGCAATTTTTTAAGTACCATTATTTCCTCCACTTAACTAAATATTCTGTCTTATTCCGAATAAACTGTAACCCTGTTGTTTTAATTCATATTTCTTTTGGCAATTTAAAATGTGAACTTTGAACTGTATCCTATTTTGCAAATCTAATAGCAATTGTAATGCTTGTTAGAAAAAAAATTGCAATTAGATATTCTTTTCCCTAGTTTTTCATTTTTGGTGAAGTTTTGAATTTTACTTCCTGGTTGGACACAAGTATCAGATATGACCTACATAGAGGTAATTTCTACGTTACCTAACAACCATAATGTAAATGAGCTCCATAACTTGTCTAAATCACTCAACAGTCATGATAACAAACATCTTAATCTATTTGATGAAGGTTTAAACTGTCAGAAAAAATGCCTTCCTTGCATGTAAAGGGTCTCTGGATTTTCTACAAAACTGCTGGTGTAATGACATAGGCTAGAGTTATTCCATTGCTTCTACTTCCTGTATTTTTGCACTTTTCTTCTCAACTTTTCCACAAACTGCCACTTAACTGATGTAAAACTGATCAATATTAACAAAGGAACAATCCCATCAACCAAATAATCATTAAAATGTGCACTTTAAATAATAGTTAACTGGATGTGTTTTGTGGGATTGGTTGTTAGCTATGACAGCCCGGAGGTGGCCCTGAACTGTGGGATGATGCTGAGAGAGTGTCTGCGTCATGAACCTTTGGCCAAAACGGTGCTTCTGTCTGAGGAGTTTTATAACTTCTTCAGATATGTGAGCTCTCCACGTTCGACATTGCATCAGATGCTTTTGCCTCCTTTAAGGTACATAAAATATTGGCTTTGTTCACATGCACACCTAAAGCTCATTATATCTAATTTTCTTGACCTAAGATTATATAAATGACATGTAAACTACAAAATGTGATGTGAGTAATCAGAGTGACCCATGATAGAAAAGAAATCAGATTTAATTTTATGTTTTATAAAAGAAATAAGTCATTTTAATTTAAAAAATCTGACCATAATTAATTTTGAGTGCACATTGCAGCCATTGACTGTCACACAATTAAAGGGAGTCCATAAATGTTTGGCATTTCATTCAGGGGGCGGAGCAAATTTTTATTTACCTTGCCGAACATTTAGGGAGTCCCCACAATCAAATTTATATTTTGGTCTATGGCCTATTGTTACACATGTAAAGACTTTCTCTGGAAGGTTCTAAAAAATACTTTTCTTTTACCTGCTATATTGTCTGTAAATGTGATTCTTTTGTTGCTACAGGATCTCCTCACAAGACACAAAATCGTGTGTGCTGATTTCCTGGAGGAATAACTATGACAGGGTAGGTTCTGTAACTTGATATTTTGAAGTAATGTTGCTGTTTTTTTTCCTATTTTTAAACCTGGATGATGACAAACAATGCCTGCTCCAGCCATTACTTTATTATAACATCAGTAATGCAGCAATAATTTTGAGTTTTGAAGAATTGGACGTTTTCAAGTTGCTCTATGTAACTCTTCTAGTGGAGAGTCTGACACCTGCTTGTTTCCATGTAGATGTTGACGATTGCTTTGCTTAAATAGAATGTTCCATAGCTTGGGATTAATCAGCCCAGAGGGTAATCAGAGAAAGACTGCTTGTTTTTAAGGCATTTGGTTTTGCCTGTAATTGAATAAATAAGAGATGAATAAATCTGATGCTATACGCATATGGTAGAGCATTGAGGTAAAACAATGACATCTCCATGGAGGCAAGCAGGTGGTGGACACCCTACCGAAAAGATACACAGTGAACTGTCAGGAGAACGGTTCTGTATTGCCTCAAAATCTCTCCATAAATCACTGCTGAAGAACTGCAGCAAAGTTATAAATTGGATCTTGAGGTCAGACAGTCTCCAAAAGTACAAAACCATTTATTTATCAGTGGTGTCAATTTTGTTGAAGGCCATTGCTATGGTTATCTAACATCTGTATAAGAAACATAGATGAAACCTGATGGATGACCCAGTGGCACAGGTTGAAAATAGAAAATAGAAAATGAATTGGCTATTCTAGAAGAGATAGAAATGTGAGTTTGCTTAAAAAACATTCAATTGCAATAGAGTTCAGGATTGAATGTCAGAAAACAAATATTATTGGCAAAATCCATTATATTTGCTACCACTGTACAAACATTCTTAGAGATGCATTAGCCAAAACTATGTAAAAGCATAAACAAAGAGCCATGGAACAACCTAAACTGCTGACTCACTACTATATCGTCAGAATACTTTTGAATGAACACCCATTTTTGTATCTTAAAATCTTCATTGTTTTAACATTAGGCTAACTGTTAATTTTGGTATGACGACACAAACCCAGTCTCCATTCACAGTGCTGTAACATACAAGACATTACATACATCATTATTGCATTATTTATGTATGCATAAAACCAGACCTGCATTACACCCACATATAAACAGCTTTTATTAAACCTAATTATCTTCCATTTAAATATTGTGGTGATGATGGGATAATGATTTAGTATTAGAGGAATTTTAACCTTGTTTTTTTTCTTTCTCAGGTGTTTACAGAGTACGAAAAGCTGCTCCATTCAGACAACTATGTGACCAAACGGCAGTCTTTGAAGGTACGCACTCTGCTTGATACACAAATTCTCACCAAAAGTCTGAACAACAAAAAAAGGAGGGATAAACGATTAATTTAATGCCCTGTTCTCATGTAATTTATGTAGTTAATGTGATATTAGGATGCTTGATATTATGATGTAACTCCACAGGGTTGTGTGCTTGTCACTTGGTATAGTCGAATTTATAATTATGATTAATGTTTTTTCTCATGTTGAGAATTATCCCTGGCTAAATATTAAAATTTTCTAAACTTTCTATTCTTCTGCTGGTTGGTTGCTGGTATATAATGAAAAGAATTTCCTCTTGGAGATGAATAAAAGTAATTCGGATTTTTAAAACTAAATAAATAGATAAAATCACTCAGTCCTTACTATTATTATCACCTTATATCACCTTAGGAACAGATGCCATTATAGTTTATCACCTATTCCAGATGAATTCCATTGAATTCTTTTGTGTTTTCCGTTCTTTAGCTTCTCGGAGAACTCCTCCTGGACCGACACAACTTCACGGTGATGACAAAGTACATCAGCCGAGCAGAAAACCTGAAGCTCATGATGAACCTGCTCAGAGACAATAGCAGGAACATCCAGTTTGAAGCATTCCATGTTTTTAAGGTCAGATGTTGGATAGATACTGGTTGGATAATTAATGATTATTTTGCTGATCAATTAATTAAATCAAGATAATTATTTTATATGAATGATTAGTTGTTTTGATCACTAAAGGCTTATGAAAATGGAATATTTACTAACAATGACCAAAATGATGCTAAATGTACAGACAAAATACCATATCCATGCATTTCCTGTATCATTTTGATGCAGTTTCTTGAGTCGTAAAACCTTTTCTCATAGCACATGGCATATTTTAGCATCTGTGTGCATTCCAGATAAAGATGATTCAATTACTGAATTAGTTGAGGATTGTCGAAATAACCGATTATTTGCTATTTATTGATTAACTTATTTAAGCCCTAATTGTAAGCGCTCAACTATGAAAATTGGAGGTAAAAGAAGTTCATGAGGGCATTCAAGAGATTTTGAGAGATACTACAAATAATCAGCTATGATTGGATTGTCCCAAATTCGATGGTAACCTGATGTGCTTTTTTGTTTGGTTCTAGACCCTCTTGCATTCTTAGAAAATAAGAGGGGCATGCTTCCCACTCAATTCATTCACCTTTCCATTGTCTGTATTTGGTTTGAATGATGCATAATGGTCAGCAGGTGTCAGTCAGCCCCAGGCCACAATAGATTGTGGAGAGTGGCTGAATTTGGATTATGCTTTAAGAACTTGACAAGGTGCTACATTATACATTCAAACATTAATAAATATGTTTCTAATTCAAATCTGAACATCAAACTCTGCACCTCAGGCTCTTTGCTGACCTATGACCTCTTTTTCCCTGTTTAGGTTTTTGTGGCGAACCCGAACAAGACCCAGCCTGTTCTGGACATCCTGCTGAAGAACCAGACCAAACTGGTGGAGTTCCTAAGCCACTTCCAGACAGACCGCTCCGAGGACGAGCAGTTCTGTGACGAGAAGAACTACCTGATCAAACAGATCCAGTACCTGAAGAAAGCCCCTTCCCCAGAGGATGCACCTGGATCCTAGTGTCCTTTGGGTCCTAGTGTCCTTTGGGTCCTAGTGTCCTTTGGGTCCTAGTGTCCTTTGGGTCCTAGTGCCCTCTGGATCCTAGTGCCCTCTGGATCCTAGTGCCCTCTGGATCCTAGCGTCCTCTGGGACCTAATGTTCTCTGGGAAAAACAATGTCTACATGGACTTCTGAATGTTATCTTGGTTTGAGAAATTGGGATTACTTTAGAATAAATTACTTAATACAACTATATTATTTTACATCAATATTGTTTCTAATTCAATATTTATGTAAAATAATATATATTTAGTATATATTTATGACTAGTGACTTTATTTCTCTCATTTTAGTCTTATGTGTTTGCCAGTGGGACTGTACTCAAATAGGAACAATGAAAATCTTATTCTGATTATGGCTGCACAATATATCGCACAAGTATCATTCTCATGATACTGAATAATCAATTTCACAACAAACTCAATATATTACAATAACACTAAGGCTCTCCATCTGACAAAAATGCACTGTTGCTTTAAAAGAATATGTTTAAATAAAGCAGATTTTATTAATGATTTTCCTTATTTAGTTCAAAATTAATCTTGATTTAGTCTTTCTTTTGTCTGTTAAGTTTTTAGTTTGACAGTTTCACTAGTAAATTAAACCATGCAATTTTTTTTTTGCTTTATTATATCTGAAATCATTGAGTCAAAAACATTGCAATGATATTGATATTGCAATTCTTCATGTAAAATAACACAATTTTTTCCAATATTGTGCAGCCCTAATTCTAAATTTTATCAAACCAGACCCAAACAGGATTAATAGTGCAATTTTCGTAACACCACAGTAATATCAATGTGGAATGGCTACTTGTAGAGAAGAGAAACCATAGACTATATTTATAAATGAACGTTGATTGGCCTGATTGGCCCGATTGGCCCTTTGGTCGTTAGGATACACATGCTTGGATTTCCAAATATGGGCCCTGGTTGCAGATTGGCTGCTGTAACTGTTCTTCTCGATTGGCTTCATTCGGGTGACGTCACACTCCCTTAGTCCACTTCTTTATACAGTCTATGGTAGAAATGTTTTTTGCATGAACCAAACCAAGATTAATATCATTCTGAAGTCGTTTTATTTCATGTAGATAATTCTGTTTTTGGAACCAGATTTTAGAGTGGTGGTTTTCGCTGCGAACAGAGTTTAAAAGACATGCTTTAATATTGTTATTATTATTATTAAATATTATATTAACTATAGGAAAAGCCTTACTTCCTTTTGTTTGTGTTTTAGTCTGGATGTGGAGGTTAATTTCCATCCAGAGACTTGAGTGGGCCAAGAACTCTTATTTCAAACCATTCTTAAGCCGTAGAATATTAAAAAATACCTTTGTCCAGTTAATATTGGGCGTCAAACTGTTACCTTTTCATTCACAGCCAATATGATTATGTACATGTTCTTAAAGGCCCGATTCTGCTATATTTTAAAATTTAGCGGTGATAGAAAGATGGTATTTTTCTAATGTATCTATTTGGTAAACTGTTGAAAATACGTGGCTTGTATTTTGCCTTATTTGTGATATTTCTCTTTGTTGTACAGGGATGTTATTGATCTATACAGACGAGATGAGCGCAGAGTCAGAGGGTCAGCAGCACAAGGCAATACGAAAGATAATTGTTTTTCCATGTTTTGTTTTTTAAGGTGTAAGGTTGAGTTTAGTATGGCAAAGTTCACAACACAACTCCATCAATAGAAAGTATCCATGGGTTTCAAAATGATTAAAAAATTAGCACTTTTGCGCATATAATATATTTTTCTGAATTGTTAACTATCTTTGAAAAAGTGCTTAAAAATAGCACCTTTAAACAAGAAGCTGAAGCATGAAAACAATCTACTAATTTTTAGCATTATTTACCTTTATATTTACTCCTTTTGGCTTCACAGTTACCGTATTAAATCATTTGTATACTTATTAGCTGGTGACTTTTATGCCAGATGCCCTTCCATTTGCATCATTACAAGACCGACTTGTGATCTCTTTTTGCTGACTGTTGTCAATTTGGAGTAAATATATAATTTCTTTTTTTTTTCTGACAAGTAATGAGATTGCAATTAGACGAGATTTATTGTCAATCCAGTTCATAATGCACATTTTGAATACATTTGGAAACACTCAGACCTCTGCATTTCAGAACATGTTAGTAGCGATCTAAAAGACGGGGTTAGCGTGTTCTTTATTCTATGATAAAGCCCCATTGACCAAAGGAATATTTAGTTGTTTGCAGAGGACATTGTAAAAAAATGATTTGAAATAGCAAATCTGAAGTATTCCCCAGCCCTAGCAATTACTGTTCCTATATTTTTGCCATACTTAACTGAACAACGCCATAGTATTTTGTAGAAGCAGTTGGTTGTTTTTAGGCGATAGTTTAGCAAGCATATTTTTTGAGGTCAGATGTCACCCCGCTGTGCTGTCCTCGCTGGTCCATTAGCAGGAACAGGAGGCGAAAATCAAACCAGGGACGAATCAATGTTTTGTGGAGGGATATTTTATTTTGGCAAGGTGTACAGGGTCGAAATAGAAACTTAGCGTATAGTGCTTGAGGTATTGGCCACAGCAAAAAGAAAAACTACTAAATATAAGAGTGCAATGATTGACTTTGGAGAACTATTGAGTATATATTTATTGATTTGAAGTGCTGGGCAAAGATTCATTTTGAAAAATGCTGTGGACATAAAAGATGCTGTGTACATAAAAAATGTCTCAAAAATGGAATATGGAAAGACACAATATACTGACTTGAGATAACCAAACAGCATAACCCTCTCCCAAGACATCATGTAATTATGAATGCCTTGAGGTGGTACAAAATTTCTAATTAACTTAAAGTGCAATGTGTAACTTTTCCATGACCTGCTTGTCACCATGGAAATGTTCTTGCTTTGCTTGGAATGTTCTACACTATGGCATTCCATGGAGACAAGAAGGTAGCTGACTCTCAACCAGAAAAGTTACATAGTACACCAGACAAGGATGGGACTAAAGCAAAATCAATGTCCTGTCCTCTCCATGTCGTTCAATAGTAACTGATCTAAAATGGTTTCTTAAATTACTATAAAAGGGTATGTTACGTAGAAGTAGTTTGCACGTAATGGTTGATGTATTGGCTTATTTTCTTTATTAAGACTGCCCCGAATGTAAACTCGAACAAGCACTTCATTGCAGCCAAATTGTGGGAGTATCCTCTTTGTAACATATTTGAGTAATAATTTAAGAACAAGTCAAGTTTTCTCTTTAATTCTTCACATATGCTTTAGTTTGGGGAATTTTGCTCTTGTTTTTACTTCCTGATAATTGGCACATAATTCACAGTTACAGATTACCCCCATGTTAAATACTTCCAATTTATTATGTTTATTAGACCAGCAACAAGCAAATTACATTTTTATTCTAAAATTTGGTAGCTGGAAAATTTGGTAAGTATTTGCTGAATAGATTTGAATGGCGAAAATGGAGAACGAGTGAATGAAATGTAGTCTTTACTAACATTTGATTAGCATTTTACCGTCACTTCTATAGCTTGTGTATGTAATGGTATACCTGGTCTCATGATGATTGGCTGTTTCTTTTTTCTTTTTTTTTTTTTTTTTTTTTTTTTATCTTGGCTGTGCTGAGTTCAAATGCCTGCTGGCAGAATTGGACTTCACAAAGTTAATGCTGTGTAGCTTTAAAATATATATCTAGATTATTGCCTTATTTTAACTTGCTGCTGCTGTCCCTGTAATGGCATTTTGGAGATTAGTGGAGCGATGTCTGTGCGCACAGTTATTTAGAATATACCTCATGGGTTTTGTGTTTGCAAATGCTGATTTTTCTCCTTTACTTTCCTCTTAAATGACACACTGATCAGGTTTATAATGTTATGATTAAGTGCAACCCTCTTTTGGCCAGCAAAATAGTTTTTGATCCTCAAAGTAAATGTGTGAAAGGTAGGAAGAAATGCTAAGGATTTGAGTTTGATAAAGTAAGATGATTAGGTTCAAAGCATCTCCAAAACTGCAGATATGGTGAAGTGTTTAAACCTGGTTTAGTCCTAGGTTAGAACTGGGTTAGACCTGGTTTAGTACATCTCATTTCTTTCACATTGTTCACACCTGTTTTGACAATCATGCAAAAAAGGCAAACTAATGTGGCAAAGATAAATATAAAAGGGAAACTATTAAAGTTGAATTGAGTTATTTTAAAACTCATTAAACTGTCTTCCAAATACAACAGTTACTCAAAAAATCCATTGATTAACTGACAGGTGTAACAGATGTTTTTGATGATAAGATTTATCTAAACACACAAAAAAAATCTGGTATTTATTTGGTTATCAGATTATTGTAATTATCTGACTCTTACTAGCCATGTTGCCCACTGTCTATTGGAGGTGCTTTAGTCCTGGTTTAGTCCTGGTTTAGTCCTGGTTTAGTCCTGGTTTAGTCCTGGTTTAGTCCTGGTTTAGTCCTGGTTTAGTCCTGGTTTAGTCCTGGTTTAGTTCTGGTTTAGTCCTGGTTTAGTGCAGGTCTTGTGGGGTGTTCTAAAGTATGCAGCAAAATTGATGCAAAGAAAGATACAATGACAGATGATTGAAGTATACAAACAAGGCTGGCTTAGAAATGTTTCAAACACACAGTGCACTGAAATCCTATTGTTAAACCTGATCAGTGTATTTTATTTGAATTTTAAATACACATTGATTTGTATGCATGCCTAAACTTGACATATATTCAAACTTGAACAAGGACTGCGACCTGGTTTTCTCAATGGAAAACCAGTTTTGAACCCGTAAACACTCCATAGTGCGGTGCCACTTCAAATGTTAATTCATACTGAATTGCAACACAGTGACTTGCGATGGAGAACTTGCCTTATTTAAACACATTTAGATTGTAAAGATCATTTCAAATTGCAGACCCCTTGATTAGTTTTTAAACCAAAGTTAATACAAGACATTGTTCAAAAATGTTATTCCAAGTGCTTTAATATACCTTCACTGCTATAAGCAATTTTGGACTGACTAGGGATGGACTTGGTCTTGTTCTTGGTCTTTCATGATGGATTGACTGATATTGACTAAAATGTGTAAAGAATTTTATAGACTAGCATACTTATTGGAGAAGTAACAACAGCAACACAATTCATTCAATATACACCAATACATAAAACCATGAATGATATGGTGCAGATTGCCTCAGGATTAATTTGACAAAACTATGACTATGGACAATATGAAATAAAAAATCATTTTTAAAAGCCATAATATTATATTTAGGCCTACATACTTTTTGAAACATTTTTCACTGAAACCCTCAGTCAATATTATACTCACAAAATGTATGCTCAAGTTATAAACAACAAATCTTATAAATATTGCTTGGTTTTGTTTTTAAAAAAGGTCAATATATTTTTAATATCCTTGAAAATATTAACAATGCTGTGAATGCGGTACAATATGGGAGCCAGTAGTCCTGCAGTGCCTCTGATAAAAGTTTGTGGACTTTTCCTCAAGTATTGAAATCTGTAAAGTTCTCTATTTTTGCAAATTGTATGTTTAATTGTCCACTACTTTAGCTTTGGAAGGGTTGTAATACACCTAAACATCTACTGGAGGGCGCTGCAGACAACTATTAGCTCCTAGTTACCAATACAAAACGCATTTCATGTCTAAACCCTACCTCTAACTCAAGATCACTGGTTAACATAAAATTATACACTTATAACTGTGTTTCCATTTTATTCCTATTGCCTTTGTTTTTTCTCCTTTTTCCAAATTCTATGGATGTTTTCTTTTTATTTACTGGGAGAAAAACTGTACATAACTTTATAAATATTCAAGTGTGAGCCTTCATAAGAATAAAACTTTACGCAAATGTCTTAATATTGTGGTGGTTTGTATTAAACTGTACAGCAATATATATTTTAATGTAAAATGTTAATCTTTCCTTGTTCAACACTGGGTCTAAGGAATATGTATGTTGGTACTATGGTGTTTAACCATGATAGAGAAACGACTGTCTGGGATACTGTCAAGCAGTTGTTTCCACATCCAACAACATTGTTAGCTGATTGGATAAATTTATCTATTCCTGGCAGTTCTTCCCTTATGCTTCCTTTTGATCCATGAAATTGTTATTAAATTTGTAGGTTATAATCATTTAGACTCATTACTTTCACATGAATTACAATGTTTAGAAAGTGATAAAAAAGTCTTCAAAAAAATTGTGCAGGCTCTGCTAACATAAATAAGGATTAAGGTGAATTTTGTTGCCACATTATTGCATTAGTCTATACAAGAAGGGAAAGTAATTTTGTAGTCTTCTGTGTTCATATTTGGTGCAGTTTGATGTCAAAATAATCATGAGAAGTAGAAATTCTGATACTGACTTTCAAATACGTGTGAAAGTTTAAAGAAATCTGAATGACTTTTACTGCCATTGTTATGGTGCCACACAAGGCAATGAACAATAATCGGCCTCGTAAATATAAAGTATGATCAGCATGAATTACAAAAGGTAAAAAAAATAAAGAAAAAGTATAGTAGACCTATTGGCTCTTTGAAAAGTGGGTCACAACTAACAACAACTAAACGTCCAGAGTCAAATTATGGGATCCCACATGTAGAAAACCACTGCTTCAAAGGAACAATAAAGCAATAAATCATAATATTTTGATAAGGGTTTAAATTATTATCAACCAACAAACAGTAGCATTTCAAAGTGCACTAGCTCCAAACCACCTGCATTAACATCCTATAGCCTATCCATAGATTTCAACTCAATCAACTATGCATTTACACCGTTATTGTGCGGTTTAGGATTGTTATAGACATAAAGGCTACACATGTGACCAAAAGGACTTCACGCACAGAAATCAAACGAGTAGCCGCCAGTGTCTTTTCTTTACGTCCACCAATCACAGCCTATATACCGCCGTGAAAATGCACCATGGGAAACTAGGCCAAGTTCATTCGGGGAAGGAGGCATGTAAGGCTACGGGCGCTGCTCCAATTCCCATATCGAGACCACGTGCTTATAGGGATTTAAGAAGTGATTTTATCGTGCCAAAAATGATCTAAAATGCTAATTATTTGGGACGCGTTGTCTAAAAATGTGTAGGATTAGTAGTTTGAACGCTGCGCGCGATTGTTTTGGGTAAAACGATAAGGGCGGGAGCGAAGAGGCAATGTGGGGGCAGGGTCTATACAAAGGTTATAGGTCAAGATACAAGCCTGAAGCTCGTTGTTCAAATAAGGGAAGCTTTATCTGCAACCAACACAATTCTAGGAGTGCGTTTTGACTCGACTTTTTGCACAGAAACTCGCGCGTAATTGTTGACGCTACTCCAAAACCTTGCGCGGATGGGTTCGATGGATGCATTTAGGCCTTGGACAACAAGATATCTGTGACCAAGCTTCTTCCGTTGCTGCTGCCACCGCCTTCCCCAACCCCCACAAAGAGAAAATCAACAAAAAAAGATGCTCTCTCAATTTCATGCGTGACAAAACTTTTTGTCGCTGCGAAAGCGTGGCCAAGACTGCAGCACTGGACAAGACATCTGCGCATCAGCGGGTAAGGTGCCAAATGCAACTTGTTTACATATTTATTTACACTGAATCAATGGACTTCTACGATCTTAAATGTTAATTGTTCTGCAGGTTGAGTGCGTTTTGCCCATATATCTAGTCCTTCCAACGTACTCCATTGAAAATCCGCTTGCTATCTTTGTTCCTTCGCTGCTTAATAATTAAAAGGGGCAGGTTGAAGGCGCTAATCTGTGTGCAAAATCTATCGCAGCCCGCACAACTTTACCCATTGTTCCACTGTGCTCCGTCCATTGTTGCATGTAACTCTAAACGTGATCGCTTCATTCCAATCTTTAATCCCTTAATTGAACGTAAAAAATTAATTGCGCGTGTTTCCAGCGTGCTCTTGTTATTACGTCGTGACGTGGATGTGAAATCATACGGTCTTTTTTTTTTTTTTAAGTGAGTATGCGCATCATCCTCACAGTTTGGCGCCACTTTTGGCAAGAGCTATCCAAAACTAATGAGCAAATGGGAAATTATTCATAATTCTTTAATTATGTTCCAAAATATGACCTATTAAAAATTAGAGGGTATAGGAAATGTATTAGTTGTTTTTTTTAACTGTGCAAAACGGGTGCTATTGGTTATGATGTTTGTTTGTCAGTCCAAATTCACAAATTGGTTAATTCATCATTTTCTAAACATTGTCCAGCAATTTCACAAGTGTTGTAAAATTACTCCTTTAGCTATTTAGAATTTTTAGAAGGCAAGGCATTAAGTTGATTTAAAACAAGAAAGTTTGTGGCAGTTAAAGCTACATCCCAGTGCGTCACATTTGTTGCCACACATGCACCTAATCAGCATAACTGCTAACAAGATGCCTATATATTGGTATAATTAACCTCCTAAAACCATTATCAAAACTAGATGCTCGTTTGAACAAGTATCTGTACAGACAAAAAAAGTTAGGACTAATAATTGTGCCCCCTTATTTATTTTAAATGTATATTTTATTGTCATGACAATATGCAACACATGTTGTGGTAGTTATTAATTGCTTGTCTTCTCTTTTCAGAAAAAATGTTCCTCCCACTTTGATTGAATCCTGAACATTTCTATGCGGTTCTCCGGTTAAGGTGCATCTAGTGTAGTTAGTGAAGATAAGCATCTACTGCCCTGGGTGCTCCTTTTGGCTGGAGGACTGAGATTAACCGTGAGGTGATGCATTTTTCCATCACTGTACACACTGTAAAAGTAGCTAGGCCATCGCCACCTATCATTCCCTTACTAATAAATTTCTATACGTTGTTCTCTCTTTCTTGATAGACTGCCTGGATTATCTCACTTGCTTGTTGAACTTTAATACCGGAACTTTTTATACAAGATCTCATGATTGTCTAAGAAGTGGCTACACTAGAAGTGAAATGGGCGAAAAAAGCTTTTTGGTTATTTGCTTCCTAAAAACTGAATATATTTCCAAGGACATGCAAAACTGGATACACTGGTGCTACGAATACATTTTAATACTCTGGTGAAACATTTTGCACCTGTAATCACACCTGTTTTAATGTTTTAAATGCACCTGTGCAGGTATTTTTTGTTTGTATTGTACTGTGTTTTAACAGGGCGCTCATGAAAAAGTCTGGGACACTCATTGGGTCTCTCCCTGTATAAAGATGAATGAAACCGAGATGAACCTAATCCAAACTCCAGATCAAAATCACCAGTGAAAATTAAGTCTCTACAAGTTCTGGAATCTTTTTAGTTCTACGGCCCTCTACTAATTCACTCCAAATCAGATTTCTACAAGTTGTAGGCCTACTGATCAGTCCTAAAATGAACACTTCTTATAATAGTTTTGTAGATGTGTTTTGGTATTTTTTAAATTGTAGTAAGACACCCCTTTGTTTACCATTTTGTTGATTTAAAATGAGACCAATGCCATATTAACCATTTCCTGAGAATACTTTTCATTTTTGCATTTGAACCGTATAGTACATTTCAAAATGAGTTAAGGGAACATTTAATTTTGAATAGTGCCTTAATACTATACTATCTTGTATTGCTTTTTTGCACATTTTAGCTGTTGTTGTATTTGCCAGTTAAAAATTGATCAGTTTTAATGCCATTTCTAATGTATTCTGATTTCTTTTTACTCCCTGGTTTATGGACTATGCAGTGTCAAAGTGCTCACAGTGCAGGTAGTACATTCTGATCTACTGCAGTTTGTGCACTTAAGGTTTTGCAAGTCTTTTTTCCACCTGGCATTTCCTCAAATTTAACCTGGTTTTGGCTTAGAGCTTTGCTGGTTTGCTCTCAGCTTGTAGTTCTGTGCTGTGCAAATCCATGCAAAGCTCTCAGCTAACCCGATATGCCCACAAAAGCACCTTCATGATAATTGTCCAAAAAAAAAATTTCCTCTCCCATTAACATCTGTTGTGTTCAATACACCTTTACATTTTATATTTCTTTGTCTTGCGGTTTTCGGGTGGATGACTTCGCAATTTCAATACTTGATTGAATGAAAGAAATTGCACAGTATCCATCTGCAATCCGCCAGATGTTAAGAACCGCTAAAAACTACTGGACTGTGTGCAAGTGGTAAGGGACTTCATTGTCTCCTCTAGTGCTACTGCCGTATTACAGATGGACACTAGATGGCGCCAGTTGACTTAGTTTGAACGTCCATTTTGCGTTCCCTTTTCTAAAATGATGTACTCTCCTCTTTTTTTTTTTTTTAAATGAACTGTCCGTTGTGTGCAATAAAGTATAAGACAAATATGTGTTTGTGTATTCTCACCCAGATTATTTAGGATTTTTTTAAAAGTCATATCTTTAAATTTAGGCCTGTTCCAATAGTCGCATCAAAACTTTATCTTTGGCTCAAGTATAGTATTTCATGAAAAAATGTAATCCCCTGTGTTTAGTCTTGACCTTAAACTAGTAAACCGTTTTAAGGCATTGTGGCCATTGCACTAGTACTTTGTTTATATCAAAATGTATTGTGGCATACTAAAATTGGTTATTTTATGTCTAGCTTATTTCTTAGGCTTACCTTTATAAATGGGCTACGTAGTTGTTTAGCTACTGCTAACAAAGCAATATCGAGTACTAGCCTCTTTCACAATAGTCCACGTAATCTATAGCCCTATAATAAACTATAGGTGTACTGCACTTTTCGCTTCTTCAGCACATTTTTCCCGTATTTGTTGCTTTAAAACCCACTGTTGCTGCGTCCTAATTGCTTCCCGTAGTGCCATTTATCTACCTCTCCACCGGTTCTCACATTAATCCTGCGCTCTCAGCCTGAGCACCGCAACCACGGGCAACCAGGACCACTGTATCTGACGCTAAAGAGGGGGATATCTTTCAATCCAACACGCGCAGGTTCACGCGCCGTTTTCTGTTTGATGTCGCGAGCTCACACGAACTCTGTCCTCGCGCATCTCCAGCTGGTGTCTCGCGAGCTGCCGGAGGAGAGAGAGAGAGGCTCATTTTTAATAAGTTGACTTGGATCATTTCATGGACAGAAAGCACGTTTATAGACCAAAGATGCTGACCCAACAAGGATTTTGATATCGCTATCTTTATCCGTGGATGCGATTGAACTTCACAGCGAAACCACATTTTCGTGCAGTTTTGACTACTTTGCGAACATTTTTGCGCCTTTCTCTTCGCTATGGAGGTGATGTCGGTGCTTTTGTGCGCTCTGCTGTTGTCGCTTCCTCTCGCGAGTGGAGGACACGTGCCGCCGAACTGCCAGGAGGTGCGAGCCGTGTTTCACACTTTTCACCCCGGCTCCAAGTGGGTCCCCGAGAACCCCGTGTCAGGTAAATATGCACAGAAACATTACTAAAGCGCAAAGAAGCACTTTAAATACGGTTTGTCAATTTTTACAGTCTTTTAACAGAACTGTTTTGCTTAGATTTAGTCACGAAATTCTCTTTTCAAGTCAATTAAAAATTATTTTCGCTGACGTTAACCTTTTGTTAGAGCACCTGTGTAGCAAAAAAGTTGACTGCCACTATTACTTGACAAACTGGGCTCAAATTTTATTCAGCTTTTAGCAGCAACCTACCTTCTTGTTTTAAAGCGCAAGTCATTTTCTCCCAAATTATCAAGGGTAGCTTATACAAAGTTACTCTCAATGGCAATGTTTTGGTTTTAATTTTGGCCAAATTTTGGCGTATTTTAGTTCTTTAACCTATTGATTTGTATTGTGAGAATTGCCTAGTGGCATCCTTCCTCTGTATCAATTGTAACAGACTTGGCTGTGTTCACACTCTCACTTCTGGTCTATAGTCCAGTTTTTGGTTTTTTGGTTTTTTATTGTGAAGAGATTTGGGGAAGGGCTTAAGTAAAACTTATGGTTTATTGTACGCGTGTCTCCTTTTTCGGGCTCTTTGCCTATACTAAGAACGAAATGGACTATTAACGTTTCAGCTTTGAACCCAGTTAAATCCCATTTGCAATGTGGCGTTTGTGTAAGTGAACGCATCCTTACATTGGCTTGTCCGCATCCTTTTTCTTGATTTGTTCCCTATCCTGACTGGCTCAGGCGCCAGCTCCATCCTCCAGTCCCACTAGTGTTAAGTCTTTTTCTCTTTCTGTCTACTTTTAATACATTCTCATACTAAATCACATTAAATAACAGGTTCAGGCTTGATTCTACGTAAGCCAATTTTTGGTTTAAATTGGCCAGTCTAGCTCCTTTTTCTTGATTTGGTCCCTCTCCCTTATAAGTTTAGTCTCCAGCCCTATCCTCCCGTCCCAGTATATTAGCAGTAGTAGTGGCAGTGGTAGCAGTATTCGCAGTAGTGTTTTTCAGTGTCTGTGTCACTGACCTTTGGGTCCGCTCTGCCTACTCTCCTCTCATCCCTCTGACTCCACATTTATCATCCATCCATCTTCTTCTGCTTATCCCGGGCCGGGTCGCAGGGGCAACAGTCTAAGCAGGGACTCCCAGACTTGCCTCACCCTAGCCACTTCCTCCAGCTCCTCCGGGGCGGGACCCCAAGATGTTCCCAGGTTAGCCGAGAGACATAGTCCCTCCAGTGTGTCTTGGGTCATTCCTGGGGTCTCCTTCCGGTGGGACATGCCCAGAAAGCCTCCCGTGGAGGCTAGGAGGCTCCAAAACAAATGCCCGGGCCACCTTAGCTCTACTATAGTTTCCTGTCGTTTCACTGAGCTCCTCACCCTATCTCTAAGGGAGCGCCCAGCCACCCCGCAGAGGAAACTCATTTGGACATCCTGCTCTTGTTGTTTTGGTCATTATCCAAAGCTCACGATCATAGGTGAGGATAGGAACATAGATTGAGCATTAAATCGAAAGCTTTGCCTTTCGACTCAGGTCCTTCTTTACCACAGCTGTCCGATACACACATCACTGAAGACCTTACACTGAGGCCCTCCCCAACGAGGTGACATTCAATGTCCCCAGAGCCAGTTTCTGTTTCTGGAGATCCATTCTTTGAGGTCCCCACCTTCAATGGCCACCCAGATCTTTCAGCACCAGCTCCTACAGATTCTCCTGCAGGTGATGGGTCCACAGGAGGACGGTCCCATGTCCCTCCTTCAGGCTGTGCCTGGCTGGCCCCATGGGGGAAGGCCCAGCCATCAGACCTATGGCGTCGAGCACCCACCCTAGATCTGGCTTCAGAATTGGGCCCATACAACCCACTAACACATGAGAGGGAGAGCGAAAATGTGTGTAAAATAAAATGTAATATTCTTCTAATGCACTAACAGAGGGACATGGTTGAAAAAGAGATTAGATTAGATTAGATAGATTAGATAATACTTTATTGTCAGATCAGAGATCTGAAATTTGTCTTGCACATAAAAACAGTGGCTCCGTTGCTACACATTAACATCACACATACGACACAAACACTAAACAAACATTACAACTAGACTCAAAAACTCTGTTGATGGTTTAAAATATGACTGAGGTTTAGCAAATGTTATTTACTATTGCTACAATAATTAAAAACAAGAAGTAGCCATAGCATTGTTTACATATGCATACATATGGAAGCTGTCGCGAGACTACAGTCTGCATACCCTGATGCCTGTGTTATCATATCAGAAGATTTCAATCATGTAGACTTAAGCTCACATTTAGCAGGTTTCACGCAGTATGTCAACTGTCCCACAAGGCATAACAATACTATAGATCTATGTTATGTCAACATCAAAGATGCCTACAGTGCAATGTCTATGCCGCCTCTGGGTAAATCTGATCACAACCTGATTTACCTCAGACCCCTCTATAAACCTCGTGTGATGAGACTGCCTCCAACCAGTTGATCACTCCGAAAGGATATGTAATAAAGGTATATGTAATTCTACTATGGAGTCTCCATATAGAGGTTGGCGAAGCTATGCAGGATTGCTTTGAGTCCACAGACTGGAAAACACTTACTGATGCACAGGGGTCGGATGATGACATAGATGGGGTAGTGGATCGAGTCACTGATTATATAATCTGTACTGATGTGGTGGCGCCTATGAGAACAATAAGCCATGGATTACAAGCAACATTAAGGGTCTCTTGAACTTAAAAAAGGAGGCATTTAAATCTGGGGATCGGAATAGGGTAAAGAGTGTGCAACATGATCTGAGGAAGAGATTAAGGAAGGCCAGAAGGGACTTTGGAAGTGGTCTACAGAGGAACCTGCAGTCTAATAAAACGAGAGAAGTGTGGAAGGGCATGAAGACCATCACTGGCTACAAGCACAAAAGAGCTGAGACACTGGGCAATGCTGACATGGCCAATGAGTTTAATCACTTTTACAGTAGGTTTGACTCAGCCCCCAGCTCTTCTCCATCTGACAGCTGCTCCAACTCTGCTGCTGTGCCCTGCTCTGTTCCACCCGGTGTCTGTTCCACCTCTGCTGCTGTGCCCTGCTCTGCTCCACCTGGCGGCTACTCCACCTCTGTTGCTGTGCCCTGCTCTGCTCCACCCGGTGGCTGTTCCACCTCTGCTGCTAGGCCCTGCTCTGCTCCACCCGGCGGCTGCTCCACCTCTGCTGCTGTGCTCTGCTCCACCTGGCGGCTGCTCCACCTCTGTTGCTGTGCCCTGCCCTGCCCCACCCGGTGGCTGTTCCACCTCTGCTGCTGTGCCCTGCTCTGCTCCACCCGGCGGCTGTTCCACCTCTGCTGCTGGGCCCTGCGCTGCTACACCCGACGGCTGTTCCACCTCTGTTGCTATCGGCTGTTCCACTTCTGCTGCTGTGCCCTCCTCTGCTCCACCCGGTGGCTGCTCCACCTCTGCTGCTGGGCCCTGCTCTGCTCCACCCGGAGGCTGTTCCACTTCTGTTGCTGTGTCTGGATCTGCTCGACTCAGCGGCTGCTCCACCTCTGCTGCTGTGCCCGGCTCTGCTCCACCCGACGGCTGCTCCACCTCTGCTGCTGTGCCCGGCTCTGCTCCACCCGACGGCTGCTCCACCTCTGCTGCTGTGCCCGGCTCTGCTCCACCCGGCGGCTGCTCCACCTCTGCTGCTGTGCCCGGCTCTTCTCCACCCGGCGGCTGCTCCACCTCTGCTGCTGTGCCCTACTCTGCTCCACACGGTGGCTGTTACACCTCTGCTGCTCGTGGCTTCTCTGTTGATGAAGTGCGTGCTGAGCTACGTAGGCTGCGTCCCCGGAAGTCTGCTGGTCCTGATGGGGTAGCACCTAGGCTCCTCAAGGAGTGTGCGTCTGAGTTGGCCCTGCCTCTTAAAACTATTTTCAACCAGAGTCTTCATACTGGACAAGTCCCAGTCCGGTGGAAAACGTCATGCATTGTTCCGGTCCCTAAAGTAGGGAGGCCGACAGGGGTAAAGGACTACAGACCAGTGGCCTTGACGTCTGTCATTGTGAAGACTTTTGAGAGGCTTTTACTTCAGATTCTCAAACCACAGGTGCAGCAAGCTGTGGACCCATTACAGTTTGCCTATCAGGAGGAAATGGGGGTGGATGATGCGGTCTTATACATGTTACACAAAATTCTCTTGTTCCTGGATGGGACAGGGGGGTATGTTAGACTCATGTTCTTTGACTTCACCAGTGCCTTCAATACAATCAAACCTCAAATTCTGAGAGGAAAGCTGGAGGTGATTGGAGTGGATCCCATGTTAATCACTTGGATTCACAACTACCTCACAGAACGTCCACAGTACGTCAGGGTGGGTGGCAATATCTCTGAGACAGTGGTGACAAACATTGGGGCCCCGTAGGGGACAGTACTGTCGCTGTTTCTCTTTACTCTATACACTGCTGACTTCACATATAAGTCTGAATCCTGTCACATCCAGAAATATTCAGATGATACAGCAGTGGTGGCATGTGTAAAAGGAGAGAACGAAATGGAGTATAGAGACCTTATTGCTGCCTTCACAGTCTGGAGTGAGAGAAACGGTCTTGTTCTAAATACATCTAAGACAAAGGAGATGATTGTAGACTTCCGTAGACCAAAACTCCCTCCCCATCATCCAGTTGTAATTGCTGGTGAGAGCATTGAGGTTGTCCAGTCTTATAAATATCTCGGAGTTCATCTTGACAACAAACTGAACTGGTCAGTGCACACAACTGCAGCTTACAAAACAGGACAAAGCAGACTCTTCTTTCTTAGCAAGCTTAAATCCTTTGATGTCTGTAATGAGTCTCTGCATACTTTTTACCATTCTGTTGTAGCCAGTGCTGTGTTTTTTGGAGTAGTGTGCTGGGGAAACAGCATTACTGTGCGGGACCGTAACAGGCTTGATAAACTAATCAGGAAGTGTGTGTCGGTGATGGGTGGGTGGACTCTGTAGGGGAGCTGGTGGAGAAGATGATGAGGAGTCTGATGCAGACCATCCTCAGCAACAGCAGACACCCGCTGCACGAGACTGTGTCAGCTCAGAGAAGCAGCCACAGTACCAGGCTTCTCTCGCTGCACTGTAGAACTGAGAGGTTCAGTAGATCAGCCATTCCTGCTGCTATAAGACTGTATAACAGCTCTTGTTGATTGCGTGCACTTTATTATCTTATCTTTGTATTCTTATCTTTGTATTCTTTGTGATTTTATAACTGTGTGCAGTTTGTGTTGTGTCTCTGTTTTGCTGCTGGACAGGTGAATTTCCCTGGCTGGGGATTAATAAAGTATCTATCTATCTATCTATCTATCTATATCTATCTATATCTATCTATATCTATCTATATCTATCTATCTATCTATCTATCTATCTATCTATCTATCTATCTATCTATCTATCTATCTATCTGGGTTGTCAAAAGTATCAAAAAACAGATACTAATCAATACTGATGCTAGTATTGAAACTAGATACTCATTTGATACTAAAAAACCATCACTGGACAGAAATTAACCTTTCCTTAATAGCTTTAGAATGATCATGAGCTGCATCAGAACAAGTATAAGAGCACATAGACTAGTATACGCCCATGGACCACTATGGAACCTGGTCCACTGGGGGATTACACAGGTTTAAGCCTGCATGGTAATATAAAAGAAAGTAATACAATTTAATTTAGAAAATCACATTCTATTGTCTAAAGAAAGAGGGTTTTTATTATTGTGGTATTGAGTCTATTCCTTAGTATCAAAATCAAATTTGAAATTTTAGTATCATGGCAACACTAGTTTACAACATTAAAACAACTTCATGTATATTGATGATTATTACCTCCAGCTACCTCCATATATTGCATTTAATACTTTGATTAATATGTCAGCGATTCTCAACTTTGGGAGAGGGACAGGTTGTCAAAAATACTTAAAGCAAATAAAGCATAAAAATGACTGAAAACCATATTGTTGTCAACAGATTGGTCAGGAATAATCTGATGCATTTGTGGGTGCTGTTTTGGACTGGTGGGTCTGACAAGTCTCCAGTACAACCATGGTGGATTTAAGGGAAAAAAAAGTTTGGGAACCAGCATATGTAATTCTACTAACAAATGAGGTAATATATGATTATACTATATATACTATATATAGCTCATATGTAGTTCTAATTCTTTGGAGGGTCAGTAAATGATATTCAATAGTAAAAGTATAAATAACATTGAGTCCGGTGCTAAGAAAAAGAGTTGTCTGAATCTAAGTTTAACACTTGAATAACAAACTGCTGCATTGATCTGTACTGATTTAAATAAGAGCTGTGTGGAGACTGAGGAGGTATTGCTTGAACTGAAGTATCTTTTTTGAGTTATATTCACTTTTAGGAATATATACTTAAGTCAAAACATTACTTGGCATTACTTTGAAAACATATTTTAAACACAGCAGTCAGACATGCATTGAGGGTATTTGCAGTACATCAGTTTAAATCATAACTCGTATAGCATGAGAGGCAGCAGGGAGTGGAGAGGCTATGTATTATAGTAAATTATAATTTTATAGTTTTTTTGTGGTTAACTGATTAGCTTTTATTTATTTTTTTTACAACCAAAAGCATGTTAATTTGTGTCAGTGTGGACTCCCCCAGACATTTAAATTGTCTGTCTTTTTGCATTGCATTTCTTTCTAACCACAGGCCAAAAGTGCATAATGTTTCATTATGGTCTGTTATATTATTATAAGATGCATTATGTAACGTTTTTTAGAGCAGGGTATGCCACTTGCTTGTCTTCATCAAGATGTTATTGCTTTGCCTAGAATGTTCCACATCCTAGCATTAAACTCATTATCTCCTTGGAGACGAGGCAAGTGGTGCAATTAGACCAAGCTCAGGTTTGTGGAGAATATATATATATATATATATATATATATATATATATATATATATATATATATATATATATATATATATATATATATATATATATATATATATATTTTTTATTTTTTTTTTATTATTTTTTTATTTTTATTTTTTTGTATTTATTTATTTATTTATTTTATTTTTTATTTTTTTATTTAACCTTTATTTAACCAGGAAGGTCCCATTGAGATTAAAACCCTCTTTTTCAAGGGAGTCCTGGCCAAGAGGCAGCACATTTCAAAACAAGTACGTACAAACAAACAATGTTAAAATTGCATAGATCATGAAAAACAGTTGCACATAATCGAGGCAGTCTGTAAGGCTTTAAGTTTAGTTTTAAAAACATTTAAGGACAACAGTTCAGTCAGTTTCCAGTCTTTCTGCAGCAAGTTCCAAGTAAAAGGTGCAGAGTGAACAAAGGCTTTCGTCCCCAGCTCTGTGCGGGCAAAAGGAACAGACAGCAACAACTGATCATTTGATTGCAAGGAGTAAGAGCCACTATTTTTCCTTGTGATCAAAGTACAAATATAAGGAGGCAGCAATCCAAGTATGGCTTTGTAAATAAAAGTGTACCAATGCCCCTGCCTTCTAGTGGTCAGAGAGGGCCATTCTACTCTTAAGTACAAGTCACAGTGATGGGTCATAGATCTACAGTTGGTAATAAACCTCAGGGATGCATGATACATTGTGTCCAACATTAGAAGACATGAAGAAGAAGCATCCATATACAGAATGTCACCATAATCCAGCACAGATAAAAAGGTTGCAGTGACATATATTTTTTTTGCCATTTTTTGAGCTATAAAAATCTTAATGCAGAACATTCCAAGCAAAGCATCAACATCTTTATGGAGAAAAGCAGGTGACGTACCTTCCATCACAAAAGTTACGCAGTACACCTACAAGATTGCATTTTTAATTATCTTTTATGGTGGTCAATAGTCAGTAGTAACAATCTGGATTGGAATCAAAGCCAGTAAAGTAACAACCATGTCTGCGACCGTGACTTCTTGGCTATGTAATTGAGGACATTTGAAGCATTTTCAGTCCAGTTCACTCTTTTGACCTGTGCACAATCCTTCCCTGTATTTACCATTCATGCTGTAATCTTGTGCATGTCTTTCTTTATGGAGTCTAATTAATAGCCTTGTTCAGTCCTTTTGGCAGCGCTCCTCTTTGGCATTGTCCCAAGTTAATGTCTGCAACATGAATTATGTCCAGAGCGAGAAATATTTCTCTCAAAACGCAATCATAATTACTGTTACCACCTGACCTGCTACTGTGTCTTTGAAAATGTAAAAAAATAAAATAAAAGCTTGGTGGAAAAAAGTCTTAGAAAACAACTACATTGAGCTGCATGATATGAATATTTCCTTAACCATATAACTTGGAAATATTTACATATTTTTGTTTTGATGATTTTTAAGGTATGCCTGTTCAACTCACATTAAACTTAATTCAGATAGTTTGACTTTATAAAGCTGGAAACTGGTAGCTGGTATTAAAGATTTCTTGTTTAGTTGTAGCGTCAGTTGTTGTGAATAATTGTAAAATTGCAATGCCTCTTATAAGTATTGTAACACACAAGTTGATACTGTGACTTAGTTACAACCATAGACTGTATAAAGAAGTGGACTAAGTGAGTGTGATGTCACCCATAAGCTTCATTTCCGCTGCCACTGTTCGTTTTGGGGCCACCTTGCCCAGCCAAGGAGTGCTTTGATTATCAACAGCCCAGACCACTTTTGGGCATGACACGGGTCTAGCAAGACACACTCAAAGACATGACATAGTCCTGCGCCAACACAAGGCGCAGGACAGGTATAGAAACACCGATGCTACCGGAGCATCAACAATGATCAACAGTGGCACAACAAGCTCGTGGGGACTGGGACTGGGTATGCATCCACACAGACATTGGAGGACCAGCAGTACACCAGTAGCAGCGCACTTGACATTTCTCGCATAAACGATCATCATTAAGATGGCAAAAAAACAGATAAACTAAAATAATAGTTTCCCACCAGACACTGACCTGTGATATATCTCCGTATTTCCAGTGATGGCAACCTAAATGTTGCGCTGATATGTTTCGCAAAAGCTAATTTGTGGGTCAAAAACCCCTTAGCATTCCGGGTCATTTTGGTGAAATTGTTTGTTCTGACCTCTCCAAATTAAAATAATCACCACTATTGAACCCTCAGTAGTAAATGCACAAGTTTGGGGTCTTTGTAAAGGTAACACCCTATAGTTTTACCCACAGGTGTCAGAATCACTGTAAGTTTGTCTGCTGAGCATTTATACACTTTGGGGCGCAGATTGGCATTAGCTAATGCTAATGATTACACATGATACACATTTGACCCACAATAGCAGAATAAACCACGCTTACCGATCAGGAACAGCATCCAGTTCATCAAAACATAAGGTCCTCTACTCCTCAGTCCACCATGAGATCTTCACTCGGTTCCATGAACCGCTCCGGGTCCGAGATGCCTCTAGTTTAACTTGTACAAACATCCACAGTGTCCTCGGTCGCATACTTCCTTTGTTTTGTCCGTTTCATCATGTTTAAAACGCAAAACTACTGCGTAAAATTACGCAATACGCGCGCGGGCCGTCGGAACGCTAAGTGGTTAAGTTGTCGGCGCTCAAATGATGGAAATGTAACCGAGAGAATCCGGTCATTTTTCAAAATAAAAGATTTTTCAAAATAAACGATTGTTCAGACTCAGATAATAAATACAACGGAAATAATTAATTATTTCTTGGACGGCCGGTGGCCCGGTACCAATTGATCCACGGACCGGTACCGGTCCACGGCCCGGTGGTTGGGGACCACTGCTCTAAAGTACCGCCCCCTGTGAGCCAGTCCCAGGTCCCAAGCGTTCCAGAGCCCTTTGAAAGGGCCAGCAGTCTGCTTTGAAACCCTAAATGGGAGTGTTACGGAGCGCATTTGCAGCGGAAACACTCAGGGTTCACACCATACCACACTGTACCGGTCCTATGAAGACGAGGCTATAATGTTTGGCTCCAGCCAAATGAAGCTCCTTGAGGGTAGCAGTTATAGGAGCCAAGTTCTGTATTTGGAATTTTGACCGCGAGTATCATAGCAACCAAAGAGCCAATCTGAAGCGAGGCAGTTGAAGGTAGCGCCCCTTCCCGCCCACACTGCTGGTTTAGCAGGGAGCGGGTGCTTAGCAATGCTGTCAATCAAACCTGTTGCCAACCCTAGCAGGAGCAACCTCAGGGAAAGAAAGTGCCCTATTTGCCTGTTACTAATATTCATATCTTGATTTATGGGCACAATAGCGAAATATAAACCAGGATCATGTCTAGCAGGTCAATATAAACCTTTTAAGACCAAAATGACGAGGCTCACTGCAGCAGTTACAGAGAGAGGGGTGACAGTCTTTTAGTGTAAAGTGAATTGAAGCCAGAGTCGATGTAGTCGGACGCGTGCCCATGATCACTTCCTATTTGGAACATGGCGGCTAGCAGGTTAGCTATGTCCTTTTATATATACAGTCAACACATTTCAATTGAAGGTTTTGAAGGAAATATCATTCTACCATGGTGTGCATTTATTAACAAGTCTGTCATAGAAGGCCATATCATCTTTATAATAGTTTCTTGAGCACAATGTATATGGTAATTTTGCCATTTTCAGTAAAACCTTTAGATGAGAAATATTGGCGCCACTTTATAATAACTATACCTTAATCAGCATTAATAAAGTATGAACAGAGACTTAATAGTCTAAAAATGATTCAGGCTTAGTAACAACTTAATTTTGAGGTGAGAAGGTAGGGTATTAAGTAGTTACTAAGTCTGAATCATTCTTTAACTATTATGATCTTTATTTATCTATTATGAAGTCTTTGTTCACACTTAATTAAGGCTGATTAAAGTGTAGTTATTTTAAAGTGTTGCAGAAATCTGTAGTTATTCATTCGTCAGTGCTGGGCTTGTGTTGAGTGCTTTGAGTGAATGCAGAGGGCTCCTGTGGCAGTGGCTCTAAATGTTAATTGGACGTTTATGTGTGGTGTCAGACAGAGAGGAGCACAGGGCGTCTCTCAGCTCCCAGCATGCTTTGCTCCTCTGAGTCCTCTTCTGAACAAGACTTATTTCGCAAATGGACTGGATGTGAGGGCTGTGTGAGGGCAGCAAGGACAAATGAGTGAGAGGAGGAAGTCAGATTGTACTAAAATGTATGTCATTAGTTTAGAGAGAAGGGTGATAACCAGAGGGGAAGATGGAGATGTATCAGTTGGCCAGGTCAACATTTAAACTTTTTGGAGTATATGCTATTGCACTTCAATCTCCGGTATAGACTGCTATTTTATTTGGGCCGTGTTCTGCTTACAGAGTGAGTATTTTAGTTCTATGGGATATTAAGTATTAACACATAACTGTTTAGTTGACCATGTTACCTTTAACTGCCAAAAACAACTCATTAACATGTTTAATAAATTTCACTTTCTCCCTTAGTCGCTCTGAGTTGCTCCTCCCTTTTCTTCCCGCGCAAAGTTACTCCCCCTTTCAGAGCACTATGACAACACAGGGTGCACGCCACTAATGAAACTACTGCACATTGCATCAGGTTTGAGAAGCTGTAGTGTACAGTTTTGTATTATGTTATTGTATATTTATGGGGAATTGTAGGCTTGTGGGCTGAGCATTAGACAGAATCTTACAGCTAACCATAAGGAATGTTCAAATAGGCCCCAGGAGAGATTACTCAAACATACATAGATCTAAAACCTCTTTAAGTATGTTTTGATGAGGGGACAATGTTATATCATGGTAGAAAGCTCAAAAAATCTATTTTGTATTATACCCCCTTTTTAAAGGAAAGACATAAAAATAAATTTCAACACTAGTGTGAAGAAAACAGTCCATGTGATTACACTTCTCCCTTATGGTAAAACAGGGTTGTGGATGTCTATAAATGTTTTGTATTATTTGTTCTTATTATACTTTTATTAGGCAGAGCAGTGCACAGTATAGACAGTAATTGAGTTTGTAGTTAGGGATGCATTGATACGAAACTGCTTCCAGATATTGGTGCCAGCTGATTGATGATAAGACTATCTATTGGCCATTGTGAGCTCATAATGTTTGAGCCTTTATTTATGCAAAATTGTTAGTAGTTATTTTAGGATAAATAACATATCAGTTTTTATCATGCATTACTTGTGTACTCAAAAATGTCTGAACATCTGAAAATGTGAACTTAATGTAATTGTAAGCATTTACCATTAAATAATGCACAAGATCTAGTATTTTCCAATGGTAGAGCACAGTTTTAGATTTCAAATTAAATGGCTGCTTATCCCTGAATCCACTTCCCCTGTGCTTAAAGCCTCCTCCTCCTCACACTGGAGCTGTACCTCGTCTCTCAGTAAATCAATGATCAGTGAGGCTAGACTTTGCTTCAGTTTCACATGAGCTGCTCTGCTCTGAGCAGTGACCAGTGACAAGGGAAGAGAGTCCTGATGATTTGTGCTCAACATGAAGCGGCGAAAAACACTCAAAACTCTGGAAATCTGCTATAATGGATGACCCCAGCTGACCTTTGAGATTTGATGTGGCTGTTTTTCAAAAGGGGGCTCAACCAATATTTGTATCATGGAGTAGGGCTGAACGATTTTGGGAAATTGTCTAATTGTGATTTTTGTGACAAGCATTGCAATGTGATTTGTTTTAATACCAGGATGCTGTTCACATTCTAAATGCATTCAGGAGAATTGACAAAAAACATTGAAAATATGAACTGACAATACTAATACAAAAATCACATTTCAGAAAATTTTTGTACAGATATAAACTATAGGTTTAGCCATTTTTTTTTATCAGTTTTTTTTTCTATCATGGTGTCCTTCTCATGGCTAATAATGATAGTCCTATTTGTGTTCTATCATCTTGTCCGTCTCTCGCTAAAAAGAAAAAGCGGAAAGTAACCATGAATTAACCAATCAGTCAGACTGGTCAAAGCACCACAACAGTGGAACAAACCAACACATTTAACTTTTTTCAAATCCAGTTGAGAGAAAAGCACAAACATCTTTCCTGTCCACACATACACATAGCACTTCCTCTATGACTCAGTAGTCCATATTTTCATTAACATAATTTGAAGTATGTCTATCGGCATCACCATGTTTGTTTTTTGTTTGTTTAGCTCCGTCCAAACCACAATGGTGCTCTGCCATTGGTCTAAAACAGAAAATGTGAAACTTCCATCTTGCTGGCCAGGTTTCTATTTACTATGTATGAAATTTTAATTTATACAAAGCTGTTCTGCTGTTACTTGAAGGACAAAAAACTGTTAAATAACACATTTCGATTGGTGGTTTTTTTTTTCAGTTCAGTTTCAATTTTCAGTTACAGTTTCAAAAGTGTTTGTATTGATATCGCATCTCTAATCTTTCACATTGTTTTAAGGATGTACATCAGCTCACCTCTTAAGCTGTAACTTAACTTCTTTAATTATCACTTACCAGTTAGACTATAATAGTTACACATATCTTTACAAATGATCTCAAAAATCAAAAAATTAATTTGAACTTGTTAAAAATCCCTATCTGTTCCTCCACTTGGGATGGGAGGTGTGCAAACCCAAATTAAACACATTGGTTGATCTGAGAGACCTGCAGCCTCAAAGGGGTGTGTTTGATTTTCACTTCGAGGACATCCCAGTAACACCTATTACCTCCACTAATGGAGTCTGCCACCCCGCCCAGCTGCCAGATGGGACTTTCACCAAACGCTAATAATAAGGCTATTGGAAACACGCCAAAGCAAGTAACACCTGGGATTAGGGTGTTAAAATAAACTCAAAAGGAAAAGTGTGGAAATACAGTCATGAATAATGTAGTACCTACCTGTATGCAATTTAAATACAAAATCGGCACATTTTAATTAATTTAATTTATATTTTGAATAGAACAGAATAGTGTTAAAAGGAAAAAAGAAAATGTTGAAAATTATATTAAGAGGACGGTCTCTCATTAAATAATTTTGTGTACATATCAGAGACGTTATTGCTGCCTTGACAGTCTGGAGTGAGAGAAACGGTCTTGTTCTAAATACATCTAAGACAAAGGAGATGATTGTAGACTTCCATAGGCTGAAACTCCCTCCCCATCATCCAGTTGTAATTGCTGGTGAGAGCATTGAGGTTGTCCAGTCTTATAAATATCTCGGAGTTCATCTTGACAACAAACTGAACTGGTCAGCGCACACAACTGCAGCTTACAAAACAGGACAAAGCAGACTCTTCTTTCTTAGGAAGCTTGAATCCTTTGATGTCTGTAATGAGTCTCTGCATACTTTTTTACCATTCTGTTGTAGCCAGTGCTGTGTTTTTTTGGAGTGGTGTGCTGGGGAAACAGCATTACTGTGCGGGACCGTAACAGGCTTGATAAACTAATCAGGAAGTGTGTGTCGGTGATGGGTGGGTGGACTCTGTAGGGGAGCTGGTGGAGAAGAGGATGAGGAGTCTGATGCAGACCATCCTCAACAACAGCAGACACCTGCTGCACGAGACTGTGTCAGCTCAGAGAAGCAGCCACAGTACCAGGCTTCTCTCACTGCACTGTAGAACTGAGAGGTTCAGTAGATCAGCCATTCCTGCTGCTATAAGACTGTATAACAGCTCTTGTTGATCGGGTGCACTTTATTATCTTATCTTTGTATTCTTATCTTTGTATTCTTTGTGATTTTATACCTGTGTGCAATTTGTGTTGTGTCTCTGTTTTGCTGCTGGACAGGTGAATTTCCATGGCTGGGGATTAATAAAATATCTATCTATCAATCTATCTATCTATCTATCACCACTGTTAGCAATAGCATTACAAGTTACAATACTGACTCCACCCACAACTCACTCACTGAAGAGACAGATTAAGTGAAAATAATAGTATTGTTATTTTGTACTACAATTGTGTGATATACATAAAGATGTTGTGGCTCATTAGTTTTAGTTAATTCTACTCTTGGTTCATGCTATAGTCAGTGTCAATGAGGATGTTTTCACATATGTTAGTGGCTCTGTGGAGCGCCCCCAGTTCACAGTAGATTTACTTCTGTTTATTTTACTTTTGGGTCGGTCCTGTTCACATAAACCACACATCATACACGCCAAACACTGCCGCACCATCAGCAACGTGAGAGTCCATCAGCTGAACTTATTTCTATGACGGCTTGCTTCAAAGTACCGAGCCCCAGGAATATGCACGCTCCCCTATACATCTTTTCTTTCATCTGTGGCTAAATATATGGTGAGGACTTGTGTGCGCTGGTGACAACAGAGAAAACGACACAGAGACAGACCCAGGCTCAGCTGTGCAGACAGAGGCAGGAGTGTTTGCTAATATTAAGTTGATCCAAATTGCCTCGTCAGGCGAACGCTCTGCAGCGTCCATTCATGCAAATATATGTGATCACAGTGCTTCTTACCCAATTCCAAGCACTCACAGCGCGGACTGCAGACGTTGCCCCACACACCACACTCGCCCCACTCCAGTGCGAGTGGAGCTACTCCGAGACCTCCTGTTTCAAGCGCTCTCGGGCCGTCTGTTTACTGTGATCCAAAGCACGACTGTTACGTTTACACTGGCCCAAGCACCGGTCCCGGAGCAAATGCTCTTTTATGTCGACATAACTAGTGGCAGTGTGAAAACAACCTAAGTTTCAAAGTACTGCAGTAGTAGATGAAAACTTTTAATTTATTTGAAAATGTTTGTCCAAACCATAAAGTAAACCTAAAGGTAAACTGCATTTTATGTTTTTTTCTATATTTTATGTCCTTTTCTATTTAATGTCTTTTTTATATCACCATTGGTTGAGGTGATATAAGCTGTAGACTGTATATAAACGGATTTAATAGATAATATTTAGGTGTCTAGGCCTGTCACGATAACAAATTTTGAAGCTCGATAAATTGTTACTGAGACACACTGTGATAAACGGTAATACTGAAACTACTTTATGCCACTGATA